>NC_048571.1:28597675-28899859 GCF_013265735.2 Oncorhynchus mykiss
CGCTACGGGGCGATAGTAATTTAGTGCAGTTGCCTTGGCTTGCTTGGGTACATGAACAATGGTGGCCCTGTTGAAGTGCAGATGACAGACGGATGGCGAGAGGTTGAAAATGTCCGTTAACACTCCAGCCAGTTGGTCTGTGCATGCTCTGAGGACACGGCTTGGAATGCCATCTGGGCTGGCAGCCTTGTGAGTGTTAACATGCTTGAAGATCCTACTCACATCACCTACAGAGATTGGGAGCCCGCAGTCCTCACAAGCAGTGGAGGCATATGTCAGTGGGTCAGTGTCGTTTCCTCGAAACAGGCAAAAAAGGTGTTAACGGGTCTGGAAGTGAGGCATCAGTGTCCGCAACGTGGCTGGTTTTCCCTTTACAAATCGGTGATTGTTTTAAATCCCTGCCACATGAGTCTCGGGTCAGAGCAGTTGAACTGCAACTTCACTTAGTCCCTGTAACGTCTTTCTGCCTCTGTCTATATTCGCCTCTGTTTCCAGTCCCTTTCCCGTGGTTAAATGCGGTGGTTCACACTTTCAGTTTTGTGCGAATGCTGCCATCTATCCACCGTTTAGTTTGCGTATGTCCCAATGTCCTTAAATGTATTTTGTGAAAGTCACGGAGTACAGAAGGGGGCTGAGTACACACACCTCGGAATATGCTGTTTCCATTTTGTCCACACCCATGCTTATATCCCACCTGCTTTAGAAGTTCAGGACAAGAAAGTGTGGGCTATCGAATTAATAACACTCAAATGTAAAATCATTCAAACTAAAAATTGATTTATATCAGCCTAATTGAGATGTAGATTACATCACACATTGCAGTGTTCAAACTTGTAACAGCTGCATGATATTTGTTTTTAAAAAATTTAAAATTTAAAAAAAAAAACACCTGAAGTCTGAAGTCACTATATTTTAAGAATGTGAAAATGTCAGAATAATAGCAAAGAGCTTTAATTTCAGCTTTAATTAATTACTTTCACCACATTCCCAGTGGGTCAGAAGTTTACATACACTCAATTAGTATTTGGTAGCAATGCCTTAAAATTGTTAAACTTGGGTCAAACGTTTTGGGTAGCCTTCCACAAGCATCCCACAATAAGTTGGGTGAATTTTGGCCCATTCTTCCTCACATAGCTGGTGTAACGGAGTCAAGTTTGTAGGCCTTCTTACTTGCACACGTTTTTTTCAGTTCTGCCCACAAATGTTCTATAGGATTGCGGTCAGGGCTTTGTGATGGCAACCTTGACTTTGTCGTCCTTAAGCCATTTTCCACAGCTTTGGAAGTATGCTTGGGGTCATTGTCCATTTGGAAAACAAGCTTTAACTTCCTGACTGATGATATTGCTTCAAATATATCCACATAATTTTCCTTGATGAAGCCATCTATTTTGTGAAGTGCACCAGTCCCTCCTGCAGCAAAGCACCCCCACAACATGATGCTGCCACCCCCATGCTTCACAGTTAGGATGGTGTTCTTCGGCTTGCAAGCTCCCCCTTTTTCCTCCAAACATAACAATGGTCATTACGGCCAAACAGTTCTATTTTTATTTCATCAGACCAGAAGACATTTCTCCAAAAAGTACGATCTTTGTCCCCATGTGCAGTTGCAAACTGTAGACTGGCTTTTTTATGGCGGTTTTGGAGCAGTGGCTTCTTCCTTGCTAAGCGGCCTTTCAGGTTGTTGATAAAGTCCTCCAGCATCTTCACAAGGTCCGTTGCTGTTTTTCTGGGATTGATTTGCACTTTCCGCACCAAAGTAAATTAATCTCCTTCCTGAGCGGTATGGCGCCTGTGTGGTCCCAAGGAGTTTGCATACTATTGCATACTATTGTTTGTACAGATGAACGTGGTACCTTCAGGCATTTGGATATTGCTTCCAAGGATGAACCAGACTTGGAGGTCTACAATAATTTGTCTGAGGTCTTGGCTGATTTCTTTTGATTTTCCCATGATGTCAAGCAAAGAGGCACGGAGTTTGAAGGTAGGGCTTGAAATACATCCACTGGTACACCTCCAATTGACTCAAATGAGGTCAATTAGCCTATCAAAGGCTTCTAAAGCCATGACATATTTTTTGTATGTAAACCTCTGACCCACTGGAATTGTGGTACAGTGAATTATAAGTGAAATAATCTGTGCAAACAATTGTTGGAAAAATGATGTGTCATGCACAAAGTAGATGTCCTAACCGACTTGCCAAAAGTATAGTTTGTTAACAAGACATTTGTGGAGTGGTTGAAAAACTAGTTTTAATGACTCCAACCTAAGTGTCTGTACACACACACACACAAACGAAAATAATATAAAACATAACATGTGAAATGTTGGTCTCATGTTTCATGAGCTGAAATTTCAAACACAAACAGCTTATTTCTCAAATTTTGTGCACAGATTTTTTTTACATCTTTGTTAGTGAGCATTTTTCCTTTGCCAAGATAACCCATCCACCTGACAGGTGTAACATATCAAGAAGCTGATTAAACAGCATGATCATTACACATCTAAAGTTTTGAGGAGAGGGGGGGATTGGTATGCTGACTGTAGCAATATTCACCAGAGATTTTGCCAAAGAATTACGATCAGGGGTTCACTGATGTCAACGCTTCCCCATGGTGGTGGTGGGGTTATGGTATTAGCAACGGACGATGAACACAATTGCATTTTATCGATGGCAACTTGAATGTACAGAAATACCGTGATGAGATCCTGATTGTTGTGCCATTCATCCGCCACCATCACCTCATGTTTCAGTATAATAATGCATAGCCCCATGTTGCAAGGATCTTCACACAATTCCTGAAAGCTGAAAATGTCCCAGTTCTTCCATGGTCTGCATACTCACCAGACGTCATCCATTGAGCATGTTTGGGTTGCTCTGGATCGATGAGTACGTCAGCGTGTTCCAGTTCCCAACAATATTCAGAAACTTCGCACAGCCATTGAAGAGGAGTGGGATAACATTCCACAGGTCACAATCAACAGCCTGACCAACTCTTTGTGAAGGAGATGTCTCATGCAGCGCAACACAAGTGGTGGTCACACCAGATACTGACTGGTTTTCTGATCCACGCCCATACCTTTTTTTTTTTATCCCATGGATTAGGGACTAATTTATTTGAATTATTTCCTTATATGAACTGTAAAAATGAAATTGTTGCATTTATATTTTTGTTCAGTATAATTGCCCCCTTACACTCAACTGATTGTGCCACCTATAGCAACAATGACTAACCAAATCCTTCCTGTAGTAGATGATCAGTCTCTCACATCGCTTTGGAGGAATTTTGGCCAACTCCTGCATCCAGGACTGCTTTAACTCAGTGACATTTGTGGGTTTTCAATGATGAACTGCTCATTTCAAGTCCTGCCACAATATCTCAATTGGGATTAGATCTCCACTTTGACTAGGCCATTCCAAAACTTAAAATGTGTTACTTTTAACCATTTTCATGTAGACTTGATTGTATGTTTTGGATCATTGCCTTGCTGCATGACCCAGCTGTGCTTCAGCTTCAGTTCACAGACTGATGCCCTAACATTCTCCTGCAGAATTCTCTGATACAGAGGATAATTCATGATGTCTTCTATTAAGGCAAGTCGTCCAAGTGCTGAGGCAGCAAAGCAACCCCAAACTGTCACACTACCACAACCATGCTTGACCGTTTGTATAAGATTCTTACAGTGGAATGCAGTGTTGGTTTGCGCCAGGGATAAACAGGGCCCATTTCACCACTTTTGACTCCTGTCCATAGAACATTCTTCCAAGAGTTTTGATGATCATCCAGGTGTTTTTTAGCTAAATGTAGTCAACTTTTTGGAAGAGAATTGCATTTATATTTTTGTTCAGTTTGTGTGTACATGCAGTGCATTCGGAAAGTATCCAGACCCCTGGACTTTTTCCACATCTCGTTACGTTAGCCTTATTCTAAAATTGATTAGTTGTTTTTTTCCTCAATCTATACACAATACCCCATAATGACAAAGCAAAAAAAGGTTTAAACATTTTTGCTAATTTATTTTAAAAACTCCAACGGAGTTTTGAGAGTCCTTTAGGTGCCTTTTGGCAAACTCCAAGTGGCGGTCATGTGTCTTTTACTAAGGAGTGGCTTCTGTCTGGGCACTACCATAAAAAGGACTGACTGGTGGAGTGCTGCAGAGATGGTTGTCATTCTGAAAGGTTCCATCTCCACAGAAGAATTCTGGAGCACAGTCAGAGTGACCATCTGGTTCTTGGTCACCCTACGGACAATTACTTCGACCTCATGGCTTGGTTTTTGCTCTGACATGCACGGTCAACTGTGGGACCTTATTTAGACCGGAGTGAGCCTTTCCAAATAATGTAACCAGTTGAATGTATCTACAGGTGGACTCCAAGTTGTAGAAACATCAAGGATGATGAATGGAAACAGGATGCACCTGAACTCAATTTCGAGTGTCATAGCAAAGTGTCTGAATACTTATGTAAAAAGGTATGTTTTGAGGTATGAACACATTTGCAAATAAATAAAAACCTGTTTTTACATTTTCATATTGTGGTATTGTGTGTAGATTGATGAGGGAAAAAATTATTTAATCAATTTTAGAATAAGGCTGTAAAGTAACAAAATGTGGAAAAGGTCAAGGGGTCTGAATACTTTCAGAACGCACTGTACACACCCACACGCCAGCAAATCCAGGTTCCATGAATCACAAAACGACAAAGTTCCGTTCAATAGTATGAAGTGTTAAAAATGGATCTCAGGATGCATCTAAAACAATTCTGGCTATCTTCTTTTGGTGAGCAACAAGAGCAGTGCTACCAACTTTCTGCACATTAGAATAGTAGAGCTGGAATTTCTTGACATGGAAAACATTCACTTCTGCCTGGTTTTCACATTGCATTCATTTCAGCATCTGCTCCATTTGTTTCCTTTTCCAGTACAGTAAAAGGCTGACATTTTTAGGACAGTGAGAGTGTTCCTTACCCCTTTCTCCTCGTCACCCAGCCCTCCCTGTGGCGCAGGCCCATCAGGAACCTCCTGGCACACAGGCAAGTGTTTCTTCAGCGTGGGCTCCTTGTTGAGTGTTGTGTAGCCAATGTGCTCATAGATTGGGTTGATGGTCATCTTAGCGATGTACTCTGCTGCCTTGGTCTCGATGTAGAGCGTGATCAGCCCATCTGTCACAAGGTCGTGAATGGACTCAAAGCGCTTCTCCCCAACAAAGTGTTTCCCATCACGGTAGAGGCGGAAGTTCCTGGTTTGATTTCCAAATCTGGGTTCAGGATATAGGGGGGAAAGAGGAAAAGGGAAGGGGGAGGGAAATCAGTGAGAATCAGTGATTCCTACCATTGGGTAGGAGAGTGTTTTTACATCGTCTCAAGTGGGAAGCATAAGGAGAAGGCCGTACAGCTGGGGGGGAAAAGGAAAATCCTAGGATGAAGAGCCGACCTTAAAAGCATAAAAATAAAAATAAAAACTTTGCCTGCCTCTCCTTCCTCGTACCCTGGATCAGTGGAAAACCAAATTAAATAATTTTCGCAAAAGTGCTAAAAAGGTTTTTATATCCAGTAATGACTGCTAGATCAAATAATTTCTTCCCTGCACATAGTGGTTATAAATAATGGTGACCTTTATTAGAGCTGATCAATACATTAAGTGTATAGTGAATGCTAACAAAATTCCTCATCTCACAGGAAAAAGGCCTCTCAGATGTGCATGCTGCAAGAGCGCCAACCATTACACTCTGTACTGACAGCAAATCCAATCACTGTGCACAACATGAGCCAGAACAATGCAAGGAATTCTTCATCATTGGGTAGATGCAAGAGACCAATATTTCAACCTCACCTGTCAATGAGAAATAAAGGGAGATAGTTGGCGAAGAGAAGAAAGTGTTCCTGTGTGAAAAGAAAAACACAAACCAGCACAAATAACTCAGGAGACATCCTAAACTAACTAGCTAAGAATCCTTACTCCAATACTAACCAGACGCAAAGTGCATTACCTAACCCTTCCAAATTGAGATCCAAGGATGCCCATTGTTGGACAACCATTTTCCAGCCATCCTTACAAAGGTGATTATATTTATGGAAAGCAATTATAGCGAAGAATCAGCAGAGGTGAGACACTTAAGCAGAGAGAAAAGAAATACTTCTGTTTTTTCTCTCAGATATACAGGAGGAAGAAATGCAGTTTATTTGCATTTCAAAACCTGGGAATACACTGTGCATTATATTTACCACGCTAACGACATCTGCGACAGAGGAAGGTATACTCCTCTGTCGCAGAGGCAAACACATAAGCGAAGCAATGCACAGAGTGGCAGATTGACACTAGAAGCACAACTTGGCTGACCTCTATAAATACAAGAAATCAACATTTTCATCACAGCAGCTTCAAGGAAAATGATCTGGATAAATAATTAATAAATAACATTTAGTCAGGCCCCAGTGCATAGGCAATACAGCACTTGACAGCTGAGAGAAGCTGATCAATGCTGCTCATACAACCTATGTTCCCCCAATGGAATTACATTTGAACTTTCAAGATAAAGAACACATACACTTTTTAGAACATTTTGTACTACTCCCCTACATCATTCAATGTTTATTTTTCTGGTGATTCATATCATCAGTGTAGGACAGAAACGGACTCTTCCTTCCTAATGTTCTTAATGACCAAAGTAAGAATATGACGTTAATGTGTGTGAGCTCTTTAAAGCCATCTATGGAGTTTGATGTAGTTTTAGTTTGCTGTTTATGGGTTGTAACAGACACATAAAGCTCTCCCTCACCCTCCATTTGGAAAATCTGACCATCATTCTTTCCTCCTGAGTCCTGCTTACAAGCAAAAACTGAAGAAGCAGGAAGTACCAGTGACTCGCTCAATACGCTACAGAACTGTTTTGCTAGCACAGACAGGAATATGTTTCAGGATTCATCCAATGACATTGAGGAATATATCACCTCAGTCACCGGCTTCATCAATAAGTGCCTCGACGACATCATCCCCACAGTGACCGTACGTACGTAAATATCCCAACCAGAAGCCATGGATTACAGGCAACAGCTGCATCGAGCTAAAGGCTAGAGCTGCCGCTTCAAGGAGTGGGACACTAATCTGGACGCTTATAAGAAATCCCACTACGCCCTTAGACGAACCATCAAACAGGCAGAGTGGATTAAGATTGAATTCTACTAGACTGGTTCTGACGCTCATCAGATGATGTGGCAGGGCTTGAAAACTATCACAGACTACAAAGGGAAACACAGCCGCGAGCTGCCCAGTGACGCGAGCCTACCAGACGAGCTAAATGCCTTTCATGCTTGCATCAAGGCAAGCAACACTGAAGCATGCATAAGAGCACCAGCTGTTCCAGACGACTGTCTGGGTAGACAATGTGAGCAAGACCTTTAAACAGGTCAACACTCACAAAACCACAGAGAAAGACCGATTACCAGGACATATACTCAAAGCAAGTGGCTTCACTGACATTTTGAACCTCTCCCTGACAGTCTGTAATACCTACATGTTTCAAGCAGACCACCGTAGTCCCTGTGCCCAAGGAAACGAAGGTAACCTGTCTAAGTGATTACCGCCCCATAGCACTCATGTCGGTAGCCATGAAGTTCTTTGAAAGGCTGGTCACGGCTCACATCAACAGCATCACCCCGGTGTCGTGACTGTCCTGTGAGGATCACAAATGGGTCAGCTCAGCTTGGCAAAGGCTGACAACCAACTGCCGGATTGACAGCTAACACCCGGTCATAAACTTAAAGAAGTAGTTACAGGTCTGTGAGAGCCAGAAATCTTGCTTGTTTGTAGGTGACCAAATACTTATATATGCAAAATTATTCAGCCCCTTTACTTTCAGTGCAGCAAACTCTCTCCAGAAGTTCAGTAAGGATCTCTGAATGATCCAATGTTGACCTAAATGACTAATGATAAATACAATCCACCTGTGTGTAATCAAGTCTCCGTATAAATGCACCTGCACTGTGATAGTCTCAGAGGTCCGTTAAAAGCGCAGAGAGCATCATGAAGAACAAGGAACACACCAGGCAGGTCCGAGATACTGTTGTGAAGAAGTTTAAAGCCGGATTTGGATACAAAAAGATTTCCCAAGCTTTAAACATCCCAAGGAGCACTGTGCAAGCGATAATATTGAAATGGAAGGAGTATCAGACCACTGCAAATCTACCAAGACCTGGCCGTCCCTCTAAACTTTCAGCTCATACAAGGAGAAGACTGATCAGAGATGCAGCCAAGAGGCCCATGATCACTCTGGATGAACTGCAGAGATCTACAGCTGAGGTGGGAGACTCTGTCCATAGGACAACAAATCAGTCGTATATTGCACAAATCTGGCCTTTATGGAAGAGTGGCAAGAAGAAAGCCATTTCTTAAAGATATCCATAAAAAGTGTCGTTTAAAGTTTGCCACAAGCCACCTGGGAGACACACCAAACATGTGGAAGAAGATGCTCTGGTCAGATGAAACCAAAATTGAACTTTTTGGCAACAATGCAAAACGTTATGTTTGGCGTAAAAGCAACACAGCTGAACACACCATCCCCACTGTCAAACATGGTGGTGGCAGCATCATGGTTTGGGCCTGCTTTTCTTCAGCAGGGACAGGGAAGATGGTTAAAATTGATGGGAAGATGGATGGAGCCAAATACAGGACCATTCTGGAAGAAAACCTGATGGAGTCTGCAAAAGACCTGAGACTGGGACGGAGATTTGTCTTCCGACAAGACAATGATCCAAAACATAAAGCAAAATCTACAATGGAATGGTTCAAAAATAAACATATCCAGGTGTTAGAATGGCCAAGTCAAAGTCCAGACCTGAATCCAATTGAGAATCTGTGGAAAGAACTGAAAACTGTTGTTCACAAATGCTCTCCATCCAACCTCACTGAGCTCGAGCTGTTTTGCAAGGAGGAATGGGAAAAGATGTCAGTCTCTCGATGTGCAAAACTGATAGAGACATACCCCAAGCGACTTACAGCTGTAATCGCAGCAAAAGGTGGCGCTACAAAGTATTAACTTAAGGGGGCTGAATAATTTTGCACGCCCAATTTTTCAGTTTTTGATTTGTTAAAAAAGTTTGAAATATCCAATAAATGTCGTTCCACTTCATGATCGTGTCCCACTTGTTGTTGATTCTTCACAAAAAAATACAGTTTTATATCTTTATGTTTGAAGCCTGAAATGTGGCAAAAGGTCGCAAAGTTCAAAGGGGCCGAATACTTTCGCAAGGCACTGTATTTTCCACAATAATTTGCAAATAAATTCATTAAGAATCCTACAATGTGATTTTCTGGAGAAATGTTTTTTTCTCATTTTGTCTGTCATAGTTGAAGTGTACCTATGATGGAAATTACAGGCCTCTCATCTTTTTAAGTGGGAGAACTTGCACAATTGGTGGCTGACTGAACACTTTTTTTGCCCCACTGTACTAGGCGGTATCAGAGGAAAGGCCAAAAAATTGTCAAAGACTCCAACCACCCAAGTCATTGACTGTTCTCTCTGCTACCACACGGCAAGCAGTACCGGAGCGCCAAATCTAGGACCAAAAGGCTTAACAATTTCTACCCCCAAGACACAAGACTGCTAAACAATTAATCAAATGGCCACCCGCACTATTTACATTGATGCCCACCCCCTCACCCCAAATTCATATTACACTGCTGCTACTCGCTATGTATTATCTATGCATAGTCACTTTACCCCTACCTACATGTACAAATCACCTCGACTAACTAACTACCCCCACACATTGACTGGGTAGCCCCTGTATATAGGCCCGCTATTGTTATTATAGTGTTACTTTTTATTATTTTCTACTTGGTAAATATTTTCTTAACTCTTTCTTGGACTACATTGTTGGTTAAGGGCTTGTAAGTAAGCATTTCACCTGTTGTACTTGGCGCATGTGACAAATAAAGTTTGACTTGATATGTAGGCGGTGTGTGTACGTGTGCAAGACTCAGCAAGCCTTGGAGTCACACATGAGTCTGAGCCGTCTGACATTTCTGAATGCGATATTCAATAATACACTACATGACCAACAGTGTGGACATACTCGAACATCTAATTTAAAAATCATTTTAATATGGAGTTGGTCCCCCCTTTACTGCTATAACAGCTTCCACTCTTCTGGGAAGGCTTTCTAGATGTTGGAACATTGCTGCGGGGACTTGCTTCCATTCAGCCACAAGAGCATTAGTGAGGTCGGGCACTGATTTAGGGCGATTAGGCCTGGCTCACAGTCGGTGTTCCAATTCCAACCCAAAGGTGTTTGATAGGGTTGAGGTCAAGGCTCTGTGCAGGCCATACAAGTTCTTCCACACAGATCAAACCATTTCTGTGTGGTCCTCCCTTCGTGCACGAGGGCATTGTCATGATGAAACAGGAAAGGGCCTTCACCAAACTGTTGCCACAAAGTTAGAAGCACAGAATTGTCTAGAATGTCATTGTATGCCATAGCGTTAGGATTTCTCTTCACTGGAACTAAGGGGACTAAAACAAACCATGAAAAACAGCCACAGACCATTATTCCTCCTCCACCAAACTTTACAGTTGGAACTATGCATTCGGGCCAGTAGCGTTCTCCTGGCATCCGCCAAACTCAGATTTGTCTGTTGGACTGCCAGATGGTGAAGCTTGATTCATCACTCCAGAGCCCGTTTCCACTGCTCCAGAGTCCAATGGCAGCAAGCTTTACAGCACACCAGCCGACGCTTGGCATAGTGCATGGTGATCTTAAGCTGGTGTGCGGCTGCTTGGCCACGGAAACCCATTTCATGAAGCTCCTGACGAACAGTTATTGTGGATGCAACTCCAGCAGAGTCAGTTTGGAACTCAGTTGTGAGCTTTGCAACCGAGGACAGGTTGTTTCACGTTCTGTGAGCGTGTGTGGCCTACCTTTTCACGGCTGAGCCGTTGTTGCTCCTAGACATTTCCACTCACAATAACAGCACTTACAGTTTACAGGGGCAGCTCTAGCAAGGCAGAAATCTCATGAACTGACTCGTTGGAAAGGTGGCATCCTATGACGGTGCCATGTAAAAGTCACTGAGCTCTTCAGTAAGGCCATTCTACAGCCAATGTTAGGCTAAGGAGATTGCATGGCTGTGTGTTCGATTTTATACACCTGCCAGCAACGGGTGAGGCGGAAATAGCCTAATCCACTAATTTGAAGGGGTGTCCACATACTTGAGTATATATGTATATATGCGTACCTAAAGGGTTCTTAAAATTCAAAATCAAATAGATAAATGATCATCTTAAAGCAATTCCATATGTTAGCTTAGTAGAACCACCCCCACCAAATGGCTTAGATGTTGAGGTTACCAGCTGAAAGGTGTTTCTTCCTCAGACACATTGGGGCGGCTGGCTTCCGGGTTAAGCCAGCAGTGTGAAGAAGCAGTGCGGCTTGGCAGGATCGTGTTTCGGAGGACGCATGGCTCTCGACCTTCAACTCTCACGAGTCCGTAGAGGAGTTGAAGTGATGGAACAAGACTAACTACCAATTGTAAATCTCAAAATTGGGGAGGAAAAAGGGGTGTAACTACAAAAAATTCTAAACTAAATCAAAAGAAGTCATGCATCGCACTGTTGGGAAAATCTATCTGTAGAAAAGGTGTGTGTGTGCCTAACCGTAGGGCCAGTGTGTAGGTCCCAGGCTGCCTCTGGCTCTCTCTGATGAGGTAACTCCCCTCTGCCACACTCAGCAGCTGGTCAGCCTCCTCTCTGGAGATCATCCCATGGTACCTGGGGAGAAGACAGAACATTGGAAATACAGATGCAGACTGGATTAAAAAAAACTACAGCAATGACTAGTTTTGTATATAAATTCTACATTGAAATAATCCAACTTACTCTCTCCCATAGTATTTGGGCCGGTTATCCACCTGAAAGCAAATAGAATATTCCATTGATAAGTAAATAAAGAAAAATAGACTTCTGGTTTTCGGATTGTGAAGGATGGAAGGTTAACCAGAGGAGAACTAAGTCACCGCAATAGTACTTTACATGCATCAGCTATAACACTGGGATGCATTCCGTAGGACACAACTCAACATCATGGAAGATAAAATAAAGAATGATCCACCGTATGCTACGCGACTTGACTACTGTGAAGACATATAGCAAACTTAAATAGGATCTAATGCCCACCATCTAGGTGTTTCAGAGGAAGGTCACTGGATAAGCACCATGGTCAGAGACAATGCTAGCATGCACAGGTGTCCATCAAGGGGCTGGCCAAGCCGGAATGTAATAATACTCCGTGAGACAGCTAGAATTCTTTTTTTTGCATCCCGTATCACACTCTTGCAAGCCTTTTCTCTAATATATTCAACTGGATATGAAGTGAAATGGCAGCATATATTGAAGCATGATGCTTCCCCACTGTGTGTGTGTGTGTGTATATATATATATATATATATATATATACACACATACACACACACACAGTGGGGCAAAAAAGTATTTAGTCAGCCACCAATTGGCCACTTAAAAAGATGAGAGAGGCCTGTAATTGTCATCATAGGTACACTTCAACTATGACAGACAAAATTAGAAAAAAATCCCAGAAAATCACATTGTAGGATTTTTTATGAATTTATTTGCAATTTATGGTGGAAAATAAGTATTTGGTCAATAACAAAAGTTTCTCAATACTTGTTATATACCCTTTGTTGGCAATGACAGAGGTCAAATGTTTGCTGTAAGTCTTCACAAGGTTTTCACACACTGTTGCTGGTATTTTGGCCCATTCCTCCATGCAGATCTCCTCTAGAGCTGTGATGTTTTGGGGCTGTTGCTGGGCAACACGGACTTCAAAGATTTTCTTCTTACGAAGCCACTCCTTCACTGCCCGGGCGGTGTATTTGGGATCATTGTCATGCTGAAAGACCCAGACACGTTTCATCTTCAATACCCTTGGAAGAAGGAAGGAGGTTTTCACTCAAAATCTCACGATACATGGCCCCATTCATTCTTTCCTTTACACGGATCAGTCGTCCTGGTCCCTTTGCAGAAAAACAGCCCCAAAGCATGATGCTTCCAGTACAGCGCCCTTAACCACTGCGCCACCCGGGAGGCCCTCAAATTCTTATTTTCAATGACGGCCTAGGAGCAGTGGGTTAACTGCCTGTTCAGGGGAACAGAACGACAGATTTGTCAGCTCGGGGATTTGCTCTGGGATTTGAACTTGCAACCTTTCGGTTACTAGCCCAACACTCTAACCACTACCCTGCCGCCCCCTCTCAATCAGAAAGATTTCTGGCTCCCAGGTGTCCTTTATACAGGTAACGAGCTGAGATTAGGAGCACACTCTTAAAGGGAGTGCTCCTAATCTCAGTTTGTTACCTGTGTAAAATACACCTGTCCACAGAAGCAATCAATCAGATTCCAAACTCTCCACCATGGCCAAGACCAAAGAGCTCTCCAAGGATGTCAGGGACAATATTGTAGACCTACACAAGGCTGGAATGGGCTACAAGACCATCGCCAAGCAGCTTGGTGAGAAGGTGACAACAGTTGGAAGAAACACAAAAGAACTGTCAATCTCCCTCGGCCTGGGGCTCCATGCAAGATCTCACCTCGTGGAGTTGCAATGATCATGAGAACGGTGAGAAATCAGCCCAGAACTACACGGGCGGATCTTGTCAATGATCTCAAGGCAGCTGGGACCATAGTCACCAAAACAATTGGTAACACACTACGCCATGAAGGACTGAAATCCTGCCGCAAGGTCCCCCTGCTCAAGAAAGCACATATACATGCCTGTCTGAAGTTTGCCAATGAACATCTGAATGATTCAGAGGACAACTGGGTGAAAGTGTTGTGGTCAGATGAGACCAAAATGGAGCTCTTTGGCATCAACTCAACTCACCGTGTTTGGAGGAAGAGGAATACTGCCTATGACGCCAAGAACACCATCCCCACCGTCAAACATGGAGGTGGAAACATTATGTTTGGCATGCATTTTTCTGGATTTTTTTGTTGTTATTCTGTCTCTCACTGTTCCAAATAAACCTATGATTAAAATTATAGACTGATAAATTTCTTTGACAGTGGGCGAACGTACAAAATCAGCAGGGGATATATATATATATATATCCCCTGCTGATTTTGTACGTTCGGATGGTGTGGTGTTCTTGGCGTCATAGGCAGTATTCCTCTTCCTCCAAACACGGTGAGTTGAGTTGATGCCAAAGAGCTCCATTTTGGTCTCATCTGACCACAACACTTTCACCCAGTTGTCCTCTGAATCATTCAGATGTTCATTGGCAAACTTCAGACAGGCATGTATATGTGCTTTCTTGAGCAGGGGGACCTTGCGGCAGGATTTCAGTCCTTCACGGCGTAGTGTGTTACATATATATATATATATATATACATACATATACACACACACACAGTTGAAGTCTGACGTTTACATACACTTAGGTTGGAGTCATTAAAACTTGTTCAACCACTCCACAAATTTCTTGTTAGCAAACTATAGTTTTGGCAAGTCGGCTAGAACATCTACTTTGTGCATGACACAAGTAATTTTTCCAACAATTGTTTACGGACAGATTATTTCACTTATAATTCACTATATCACAATTCCAGTGGGTCAGAAGTTTACATACACTAAGTTGACTGTGCCTTTAAAAAGCTTGGAAAATTCCAGAAAAGGATGTCATGGCTTTGACATGCTAATTGACCTAATTTGAGTCAATTGGAAGTGTACCTGTGGATGTATTTCAAGGCCTACCTTCAGACTCGGTGCCTCTTTGCTTGACATCATGGGAAAATCAAAAGAAATCATCCAAGACCTCAGAAAAAAAATGGTAGTCCTCCACAAGTCTGGTTCATCCTTGGGAGCAATTTCCAAACGCCTGAAGGTACCACGTTCATCTGTGCAAACAATTGTACACAAGTATAAACACCATGGGACCACGCAGCCGTCATACCGCTCAGGAAAGAGACGCGTTCTGTCTCCTAGAGATGAGCGTACTTTGGTGAGAAAAGTGCAAATCAATCCCAGAACAACAGCAAAGGACCTTGTGAAGATGCTGGAGGACACAGATAAAAAAGTATCTATATCCACAGTACTATATCGACATAACCTGAAAGGCCACTCAGCAAGGAAGAAGCCACTGCTCCAAAACCGCCATAAAAAAGCAAGACCACGGTTTGCAACTGCACATGGGGACAGAGATGGTACTTTTTGGAGAAATGTCCTCTGGAATGATGAAACAAAAATAGAACTGTTTGGCCATAATGACCATCGTTTGATGAAACAAAAATAGAACTGTTTGGCCATAATGACCATCGTTATGTTTAGAGGAAAAAGGGCGAGGCTTGGAAGCCGAAGAACACCATCCCAACCGTGAAGCACGGGGGTGGCAGCATCATGTTGTGGTGGTGCTTTGCTGCAGGAGGGACTGGTGCATTTCACAAAATAGATGGCTTCATGAGGCAGGAAAATTACGTGGATATTTTGAAGCAACATCTCAAGAAATCAGTCAGGAAGTTTAAGCTTGGTTGCAAATGGGTCTTCCAAATGGACAATGACCCCAAGCATATTTCCAAAGTTGTGGCAAAATGGCTTAAGGACAACAAAGTCAAGGTAATGGAGTGGCAAACACAAAGCCCTGACCTCAATCCTATAGAAAATGTATGGGCAGAATTCAAAGAGTGTGTGAGAGCAAGGAGGCCTACAAACCTGACTCAGTTACACCAGCTCTGTCAGGAGGAATGGGCCAAAATTCACCCAACTTATTTAGCACCTAAAGCTGCAATATGTAACTTTTGTGACCAGAACAAATTCACATAGAAATGTGAGTTATAGATCTGTTATTCTCTTTGAAAGCAAGTCAATGAGAAATTGAAAGCAAGTCAATTATTGAAAGCAAGTCAATTACCTCAGAGGTGCAGGTCAGTCGCCGTGGATGTGGTGCCTCCTGCTGGAGCTGATACACTTGTGCAAAAACAGAACACAGTCAGTAAAACATGATTACAGTGCTCCCTACAATATTTTCATCATTAGAATACATTTATACTCACGGTAAGATTTCCACACTGGCGGCCTGTATTCATCATGGTCTGAGGAAAGAAGAACATAATTTCAAGTCTTAAAAAACTTTAACATTGACACACTACCAAAAATCTTTGTTTCCTGATTGACAGTGCCTCCAGGTGGTCATTATATCACACTACACTTAAACTGTGTTGATTAAGCCACCCTGACAAATGAGATATTCTACAGATTCAGTAACAGACAAGATATTTTTGACCCCAAACAAATGATTACATTAGCAGGCCTTCAGCACATCTGAATTGCCTTGAAGCATAATACAGGGTCACTCATTTTAGGCTAGACGCAAGATACTATGCAACTAGCCTAATCAACAATACCAAACTAATGCTGTGGGGAAATTAGCATTTTATGCAAATTCAGAATAAATCTAACATTGTTATTAGCTTAGGCTTATTGTACTTGAGAAGTTCTCAATACATTAAAACATTTATACATTATGGTGCCAAGCCAAACTGTTTTATGAGGACTTTACTTTTCACACATCCGCCATTGTTGATATGGTCGCTGTCTCCACTCGTAGCAACATATCCTTACAACAACAAAAAATACCACTGTTCTATACTGAACCGTAGCACATGCAGTTTGGGTCGACACCATTGTGTAGGATAGCTTTAAAGAGAGCTACTACTTACTACTGACAAATATTTAAATTAGGCTACTACAAGGATGTTCTGACCCTCAAATAGCTATTGCACTACATAGGACTGCAGACTGTGCTTTCAATCACACCATGAAAGGACTATGGCATGTGTGTTCTGACAGAATACACTGGATATCTGTCCCAAAGCACAGAGCTTCCAGTCTCATCCCCCACAGCCTGGAAGTTAGCTCGATCTTAAACTTGAAATGCAC
This sequence comes from Oncorhynchus mykiss, assembly GCF_013265735.2. Lineage (NCBI taxonomy): Eukaryota > Metazoa > Chordata > Actinopteri > Salmoniformes > Salmonidae > Oncorhynchus > Oncorhynchus mykiss. The sequence goes on from NC_048571.1 coordinate 28,614,615, forward strand.
GTAATTTCCAGCCCCCTAACCGTTCTGTATGTATTTTCTCTCCCTCTCCTAGTTCAAAAGTTACAGATATGTCAATGTTTTTTGTTTAATGCAAAAAAAAGGCAATAGACTGTAGTCTACTATTCCACCTCATGAAAAGTCTTGTGATACCCTTTGGTGATGAAGGGGTTTTAACATGGCTTAAAACGCTATAATACATGAACGTTGACAAATGACTTAAATAAACTGTTAGTTAGCTAGCTTTAGCTATCGAACATCGTATCTACAAATCTGATGACACAAAATACGGTGTTTCTATCCCGTGCGAAAGAACTCTACAGGCCTCCCGACAAGGCCAAAAAAAAGCTGGCTAGATGGACAAACACAGATCACATTTCTATAGCAAAACATTTGCATATCTGTCACATGCATTACTAGGAAGCTGGCGTTAGAGCTGGTATTGGAACTAGCGAGGTATCAAACTGACAGAAAGGAACAGTTAGCTAGCTAACGTTAGTTAACTTACCAAAGACATTTAGAGCCATTCTTGGTGCGATAACTGATGCGCAATATGACTATTTCCACCGCCGTTAGAAAGCTGATAAGGGGAATACAGTGAATAAATATTATTTTGCGAGAAAACATTCAGCAACTAGGAAAAATGTTGAAAACTGTATCAAAGTGTTTATACTACAATAACAGAGCCAGTCCAGGCTAGATAGCGTTGGACACTTAAGTTAACGCGTTTGCTCACACTGAGTCACCGCTAGTAGTACCGCCGACTTCATGACAAAAATAAACAAACCTAAGGAATGGGAACAGGCGTAGATGCAAACATGCATTTATCTACAGTGAGGGTAAAGCCAATATGTAATCTATCCGGTTGCATATGCATGCATATAGCTAATATAATTGATCCCAACAAACATCGTATCTATTTTCTATAACGAAGTCGCCATCTTGTGATGGCCGTAGTTTTACCATGGTTACCATGTGACGCTGCTCAGAAAAGGATGGGGCAGGGTTGGTGCTATCTGGGATCCTTAGGATGTCCCTACCCGTAACTATTTTAAATTTCAATTTGGGAAGTCCCAAGGATCCCGGAAAGCCCCAAGGATCCCGGAAAGCATGGACCGGTGCAGCAGCAATCCAGTTAAATCACCATGTTAGAAGGATGAGAGAATCCATACATCTGATTAGATTAATATACCGTTGAGATGTCCTTGTAATTTCGTTCCGGTTTTTTTGGGACATCCTAAATGGAAATCTTAACTGCAAATGCGGCTCTGCAAGTAGGCCTAGTACAGGCAATGTTTGAGCTAACGATTCATAAATCCTGCAGTCCAAAGGTAAGACCACTACTTGTGCCACTAGTCATACACACGTACACATGGATTGTGTGTTGTAGATATGTGGTAGTAGAGTAGCGGCCTGATGGCCCATACCTAATATGTTGTGAATGTATTGCAATGTTTATTTTTTACAACTGCCTTAATTTTGCTGGACCCCGGGAAGAGTAGCTGCTTCCTTGGCAGCAGCTAATGGGGATTTATAATAAATAGAAATACAAAATACCTATTCTATCATGGAAGGTGTGTGTGCTACCAACTTGATCTTGTAGGGTCATGAGAAGGAGCACATCCAGATAAAGCCCAGGCCTTGTGCCAGGCACCATAATAGTAATTTATTACACATGTAGGCTGTACTTGGCAGCTATAGCGTAATTACATACATAGCACATAAGTAATTAAACAGTTAAAAATCAAGATGGGAGCAGAAGCAGTTTGTTTTTGGTAGTGTCAATGGGCTGAGCGGTGGGAGGCAGCATTCACAGGAATGAAAAATTAAGGTCACAGCAAGGGGGGGGGTCATTGGTCAGAATCAGACAGGTCCAAAGCCATTAGCAGCACACTGCACTGTCCACTCACATACAACCAGTTGCATTATTCCCTCCCCCCTCTTAAAGCATCCTCCTCGCATTAGTACCAAGTCAACTATGCTCCAACAAAGGCTATCCCACTATTACAAAGCAATGCATAGTGTGAGAAATAATGGAGGGTCAATTCAAAAGCCCAGGCACTGCACAGGATCCAAACTCCGTGTTTTGTATTCAATATAGAAAGTGAAATTCAATGGACCCAAACTGTTTCAATTTAGCATGCAGATTAAATTAAATAGCCAATGTTAGATCATCTCTGCTATGAATGTTTTAACTACCGGTATCAATAAATAATATCTGCTCATGACAACCAAAATGCTTACTTAGCGCTATGAAGTTTATAATCTCAAAATGCAAGAGATTGGAAGTGTCTATTCAATTGTAATCCAACAGCTGAACTAAATCTCACCCCAAATCTAAAATATCTTCAAGATCAAGCGAAATGTATGGCTTTTGGGGTGAAGTTTGCCCTAGGTAAAGAGCTCAGATCAGCTTCCCCAATCCTAATGCAAAACTGACCCAATATCAGCATCTATTGGCAACTTTAACATATATTAAATGGCTGTTCTAAAAAAAAAAAAAATGCAAAGCAGAGTCAAGTTGATCATTTTTCATGGAATAGCAAAAGAGGACATTGTATTACACCAGTGAAAGATGACTTCAATATTTATTACAATTAAGAAAAGCATATGATAACCAAAAGTACAGTAAAAATGTACTTAAACTCACTTGATTGCAATCAACCTGCAGTTAACATACCTATATGCTTTGTTTTGAGCTGAAGGGCACACACTAGAGAAATGCATTTGTTAATCCAAAATCTGGTGTTCCTTTGAAAATGTTTTGCAGGGAAGTGGGGCTACACACAAAATAACTAAACCATTTTAAAGTGAAATACATGCATTTAATTCTGTAATTGGTTACATTTTTACAATACATGCCTTTTCTTTTGTCAGCCTTCAACAAAAACTTGGAAAATGTACAATTCTATGACCAACACTGAACAATTTGGGTTGCTCGAGTAAAATAGGTAGCCACAGCTGTGGTTTCAAAATCATGATCACCATCTGCAGTAGACCTATTTACATGGCAAACAGGATCAGGAAAGCAACCATCAAGCAGAACAGACCCATGGCTTCAGACAGGGCAAATCCCAGGATAGCATAGGAGAAAAGCTGCTGCTTTAGGGAAGGGTTCCTGGGGAGAAAAAAATAAAATAATTGCTAGTGCCATGAATCAAAACTGTGGGAGAGACTTGCAGCCATAGCGATTGTTTACCATTTTCACAAACATTGTAAAAAAAAAAAAAAACAAAGATTCACATAAAGGGCATAAAGTAGGGCACCATATTTATAAAAATATATATATAAAAAATGTTTTTACCTTTATTTAACTAGGCAAGTCAGTTAAGAACAATTTTTTATTTTCAATGACGGCCTAGGAACAGTGGGTTAACTGCCTGTTCAGGTTGCAGAACGACAGATTTGTACCTTGTCAGCTCTGGGATTTGAACCTTCCGGTTACTAGTCCAACGCGCTAACAACTAGGCTACCCTGCCGCCCCAATATCTACTAATGGCAATATTTACCTTGCATAGCCGATGATAAGGCTGCCGAACACAGTCCCGATTCCAGCACCAGAACCAGCCACTCCAACTGTGGCAGCTCCAGCGCCGATGAACTTGGCTGCTGTGTCAATGTCTCTGCTCACAGCACTAGTCTGGAAACCCCGCAGTGCTACCTGAGAAAAGGCACTCTGTGGCACAAAGTCAGTGCTAGCCTGGGAGCAACAAATAAAAAGTCACAAAAAAATTATGAACCAATTGATCATAAAAACAGCTTGAAGATAAATATTACAATAATTTATGATTAAGACAACACTTAAATCATTGCAGAGGGGTCCAATAAAATTTGGAAGAGAGCAGAGGGCTGTTTCCTTATCATTTCTATCAGCAACATTTTACCTAAGGAAAAAAATCTAGACTAAAAGGTAGCATCAGTTGTCCATAGAAGTTTGTGTTGTTCCTCAGGGTAAGGGCGCTAAGGGGTAAAGGGGGCAGGTAGACACTCACCTCTCCTGTTCTGACATCCGGCCGGGAAAGCACAGACGCAGAGAGAGGTCTGTATAATGCCCTGGATCCAGCACGGACCTGCACATTTTTAAAAAATGGTATACGTTAAGTGATGCAACTTCCATAACATTATTGTAACTTGATTATAAACACACCACTACAAAAAGAAATAACATTTGTTAACAGTCGCAAGGGGACACATGGCCAAATCATATGTACATCACCACTGACCAACTGTACAAGTCAGATGTGGGCAGTACAACAAGTAACTAGTAGCTTGCTACATACTACTAGCAAGCTACAGAGCCCCCCTCCCACACACACTGAGGAGAATGTGCTGTTAAACATGACAAATGCATGGAAGCACTGCAGTGTTTAGTTCCAAATATCTGCCTCTACTGAACCAGCCCTTGCAGATGTCCTAGACGACCTACTCAGAGGGCATTATGGAGTGGATCAATATGTAGTGCCATGGCCCAAAATACACAAACGCCAAACTGGCAAAGGGCACAACTAGGATTGACATTACTAGTAGCAAATGCACATAGCCAAATGAAAGCAGTCTTTGCTGCTTTATTTCTGCATGACCTTGAAATTACAAGTCTCATTGGCTCATTCGAAAGCTAACGAGCGATGGTTAGCAACCTAACGTAAGCATAGCTAAAGCTGGCAACCTAGCTTAGGTGACAAGAGTTAACGTTATTTTCTAAGAGCAGGTTTAACAATTATTATAATTATTTTTAAAGGTTAGCTAGCTACGTTGATTTCAATTACATTTCAAGCCAAGTTACTTACAATTCAGTGTGCACAATTGCATGCACTGAAACGTTACAGCAGTTCCTAAGTCACAAATAAGTATAAATTCAGCAGGCCCATCTAACTTGCCTAGTTAACATTATGCTATGCATAGCTATGCTATGACAACTTATATGCATCATTACTTTCACAACTCACCAGTGCAGGCGTAGAGACGAACTTCGCACAGGCGTACATATTAGTTTAATGTGTTGACTGCTCAAATCAACTAGACGAGTCACCTGGTTTTGTCAAAAAAAAGAGAGAACAGTCGCTAAGGTCAATGATAATTTCACTACAAATTCAAAGATACAGCGAATCCATGAAAACGATTAACGTTATGTGCAAAACAACTGTATTCACATAAATTATGTGTCGGTGTGGGATCAAAAAGACTTTAGATGGAAGATGAAAATGGATTGTTAAAATGTTTCAGCGTAGATCCCCATTTGCCTCCCCTTCACTTACCGGCTGCAGAGGTCGAAGCGCTGAGGAACAACTGCGCATGCCCGAAACCGTATTTAATCATATTCCCGGATGACGGGTTTACGACATCATACCTCATTCCTTAGCTAGCACCTTTGTTAGAATATTGGAAAGAAAAATAGTACAATCACAGCGTATTCAATATTGTTCCTATCAACCATATATGTTTCTATTTATCAATCAAATATCTATTGTATTCGTTTCAATGACAATGTGACATATTTTAATCATGCTACTAGTGATAATAAACTCATAAACGCAGGGTGATAGTAGGGCACACTCAAAAGGGTTTATTTCTACTTGTGTGAGTGCCACACTGTTCACCAATGATGTTGAACTGCTATTTTTTTCATTCTCTGTGAATGTATGTATCAGTTTTACCCCACATATTTGTTTTAACCCCAAAATATTTTTTAATTCTAGTTTTCCTGTTCTTTAGCCTTTTGTTGTATTCATATATGGACAGTGTCATCCTTTTCAAATGTTCTCTTGTCTATTACATTTTTTAAAAATATATAAAACCATGAATTTATTTATTGAGTTTGGTTTTGCACTATAGCAGATCATATACAACTTGATCCATCTCCAGCAGAGGGGGATGTGGTGTAAACCTGTGTGATGTAGTGGCAGCTAGGCAAGGTATCATTCCAGCCATACTGACCCAATCCCAATGTCAAACCTCAACCTTAACGCTCTGTGCACTTCAGTGATCTGAGAAGGTTTGACAGGTGTTAGCAATATGGCATTAAATCCAACTAGCCTATCTGAAGCCTAGGTGGAGCTATTACCATACCTATGCCATGTCCTTTCAGATCTCCAATCTGCACAGGGAGTAGGGCAGTGGTAGGAATGCATAGTATTCAACTCTTACACTACGAGGTCCGGAGCCTGCTTGTTTTCTGTTATACCTGATAATTCATTGCACACACCTAGTGTCCCAGGCCTACATCAGTCCCTGATTAGAGGGGAAAAATTTAAAAATGCAGTCGAACTGGCTTCGAGGTCCAGAGTTGATTTTAAAGGCCATAGGGTCTTATGATTAAAATTGAGATTGGGCCACTGTGTAGACACATGCGCACACACATACACACACACACACACACACACACACACACACACACACACACACAAAAAACATATGACCAGCTTAAAAAAAAGAGTTGGATTAACATTCCTTGTCCATTAAATTAATGGTATTTTAGAGATGAGAGCAAAATAATGATGTGTGTGTAAACTACTATTTTCATGTCCTACCTCCCTCAAAGATCTGTCTTTGTGTGTTTGTCTGGGTATGTGAGGGAATGACAGGGGCGAACAGACATGCAATGATTGGTTCATAGACAGGGTCTCTACCTATGTCTTCAAGGACATGTAGATGTAGCCTAGCTAAATTCCCAATCTGACCCTCATACCATCATGGCCACCTAATCTTTCACAGCTTCCAATTGGCTCATTCATCCCCCTTCCTCTCCCCTGTAACTGTTCCCTAGGTTGCTGTAAATCAGAATGTGTTCTCAGTCAACTTACCAGGTAAAATAAAGGTTGAGTGAAACATTTAAATAAAGATATTATGCTGCATCGCCAAGGTTCTTAAATAACGGCAGTCTGAAGCTGATTAAAAGGCTTGGAGATGTATCATTAATGTATTGTGCTTGACCTTTTCTTCACATCAATATGACATTTAAATATCTAAACACATGCTTGGAAATTCACAAATGTGGACAATATACAGTAATTGTATTTGCATTTATTATGGATCCCCATTCATTTTCATGGGGTCCTTCAAAATTAAGGCAGTTATACAATTTTAAAAACTTTACTCTACATTAATTACAGAATTCACAACACAATAAGTGTGTGCCCTCAGGCCTCTACTCCAATACCACATATCTACAACGCAAAATCCATGTGTACATGTGTGTATAGTGCGTATGTTATCATGTGTGTGTATGCATGTGTCTGTGCCTATGTTTGTGTTGCTTCACAGTCCCCACTCTTCCATAAGTTGTATTTTTACCTGCTTTTTAACTCTGATTCTACTGCTTGCATCAGTTACCTGGTGTGGAACAGAGTTCCATGTAGTCATGGCTCTATGTAGTACTGTGAGCCTCCCATAGTTTGTTCTGGACTTTGGAACTTTGAAGAGACCACTGGTGGCATGCCTTGATGGGCATGCATGGGTGTCCAAGCTGTGTGCTAGTATTTTAAACAGACAGCTCAGTACATTCAGCTTGTCAACACCTCTTACAAAAACAAGTAATGATGAAGTCAATCTCTCTTCCACTTTGAGCCATGAGAGATTGACATGCATGCCATTAATGTTAGCTCTCCGTGTACTTTTAAGGGCCAGTCATGCTGCCCTGTTCTGAGCCAACTGTAATTTTCCCAAGTCCCTCTTTGTGGCACTTGACCACACGACTGAACAGTAGTCTAGGTGTGACAACATTTTGACCTGTAGGACCTGCCTAGTTGATAGTGTTGTTAAGAAGGTGATAGTTTACAATCCAGGGTTACTCCAGGCAGTTTAGTCACCTCAACTTGCTCAATTTCCACATTATTCATTACGAGATGTAGTTGAGGTTTAGGGTTTAGTGAATGATTTGTACCAAATACAATGCTTTTAGTTTTGGAAATATTTAGGACTAACTTATTCTTTGCTACCTATCCCGAAACTAACTGCAGCTCTTTGTTAAGTGTTGCAGTCATTTCAGTCGCTGTAGTAGCTGACGTGTATGGTGTTGAGTCATCCGCATACATAGACACACTGGCCTTGCTCAAAGACAGTGAAATGTAGTTAGTAAACATTGAAAATCCGAGAGACAGCATACTTAAATTCACACAGGACACCGGATAAGACAGGAGAAGTACTCCAGATATAACAAACTGACCCTAGCCCCCCGACACATAAACTACTGCAGCATAAATACTGGAGGCCGAGACAGGAGGGGTCAGGAGACACTGTGGCCCCATCCGATGATACCCACGGACGGGGCCAAACAGGAAGGATATAACCCCACCCACTTTAGCCAAAGCACAGCCCCCACACCACTAGAGGGATATCTTCAACCACCAACTTACCATCCTGAGACAAGGCCGAGTATAACCCACAAAGATCTCCGCCACGGCACAACCCAAGGAGGGGCGCCAACCCAGACAGGAAGATCACATCAGTGACTCAACCCACTCAAGTGACGCACCCCTCCTAGGGACGGCATGAAAGAGCACCAGTAAACCAGTGACTCAGCCCCTGTAATAGGGTTAGAGGCAGAGAATCCCAGTGGAAAGAGGGGAACCGGCCAGGCAGAGACAGCAAGGGTGGTTCGTTGCTCCAGAGCCTTTCCGTTCACTTTCACACTCCCGGGCCAGACTACACTCAATCATTTGACCCACTGAAGCGATGAGTCTTCAGATAAGACTTAAAGGTTGAGACCGATTTTACGTCTCTCACATGGGTAGGCAGACCATTCCATAAAAATTGAGCTCTATAGGAGAAAGCCCTGCTTCCAGCTGTTTGCTTAGAAATTCTAGGGATAATTAGGAGGCCTGCGTCTTCTGACCGTAGCGTACGTGTAGGTATGTACGGCAGGACCAAATCAGAGAGATAGGTAGGAGCAAGCCCAAGTAATGCTTTGTAGTTTAGCAGGAAAACCTTCAAATCAGCCCTTGCCTTGACAGTATGCCAGCGTAGGGAGGCTAGCCCTGGAGTAATATGATCAAATTTTTTGGTTGTAGTCAGGATTCTAGCAGCCGTATTTAGTACTAACTGAAGTTTATTTAGTGCTTTATCCGGGTAGCCGGAAAGTAGAGCATTGCAGTAGTCTAACCAAGAAGTAACAAAAGCATGGATTCATTTTTCTGCATCATTTTTGGACAGAAAGTTTCTGATTTTTGCAATGTTACGTAGATGGAAATAAGCTGTCCTTGAAACAGTCTTGATATGTTCGTCAAAAGAGAGATCAGGGTTCAGAGTAACGCCGAGGTCCTTCACAGTTTTATTTGAGACGACAGTACAACCATTAAGATTAATTGTCAGATTCAACAGAAGATCTCTTTGTTTCTAGAACAAGCATCTCTGTTTTGTCCGAGTTTAAAAGTAGAAAGTTTGCAGCCATCCACTTCCTTATGTCTGAAACACAGGCTTCTAGCGGAGGAAATTTTGGGGCTTCACCATGTTTCATTGAAATGTACATCTGTGTGTCATCCGCATAGCAGTGAAGGTTAAGATTATGTTTTCGAATGACATCCCCAAGAGGTAAAATATATAGTGAAAACAATAGTGGTCCTAAAATGGAACCTTGCGGAACACCGACATTTACAGTTGATTTGTCAGAGGACAAACCATTCACAGAGACAAACGGATATCTTTCCGACAGATAAGATCTAAACCAGGCCAGAACTTGTCCGTGTAGACCAATTTGGGTTTCCAATCTCTCCAAAAGAATGTGGTGATCGATGGTATCAGAAGCAACACTAAGGTCTAGGAGCACGAGGACAGATGCAGAGCCTCGGTCTGACACCATTAATAGGTAATGTACCACCTTTACAAGTGCAGTCTCAGTGCTATGATGGGGTCTAAAACCAGATTGAAGCATTTCGTATACATTGTTTGTCTTCAGGAAGACAGTGAGTTGTTGCGCAACAGCCTTTTCTAAAATGTTTGAGACGAATGGAAGATTCAATATAGGCCGATAGTTTTTTATATTTTCTGGGTCAAGGTTTGGCTTTTTCAAGAGAGGCTTTATTACTGCCACTTTTAGTGAGTTTGGTACACATCCGGTGGATAGAGAGCCATTTATTATGTTCAACATAGGAGGGCCAAGCACAGAAAGCAGCTCTTTCTGTCGTTTAGTTGGAATGGGGTCCAGTATGCAGCTTGAAGGTTTAGAGGCCATGATTATTTTCATCATTGTGTCAAGAGATATAGTACTAAAACATTTGAGTGTCTCTCTTGATCCTAGGTCCTGGCAAAGTTGTGCAGACTCAGGACAACTGAGCTTTGAAGGAATACGCAGATTTAAAGAGGGGTCCGTAATTTGCTTTCTAATAATCATGATCTTTTCCTCAAAGAAGTTCATGATTTTATTACTGCTGAAGTGAAAGCCATCCTCTCTTGGGGAATGCTGCTTTTTAGTTAGCTTTGCGACAGTATCAAAAATAAATTAGGATTGTTCTTATTTTCCTCAATTTAAGTTGGGAAAATAGGATGATCGAGCAGCAGTAAGGGCTCTTTGATACTGCACGGTACTGTCTTTCCAAGCTAGTCAGAAGACTTCCAGTTTGGTGTGGCGCCATTTCCGTTCCAATTTTCTGGAAGCTTGCTTCAGAGCTCGGGTATTTTCTGTATACCAGGGAGCTAGTTTCTTATTAGAAATGTTTTTAGTTTTTAGGGGTGAAACTGCATCTAGGGTATTGCGCAGGGTTAAATTGAGTTCCTCAGTTAGGTGGTTAACTGATTTTTGTCTTGGGTAGACAGAGGGAGTCTGGAAGGACATCAAGGAATCTTTATGTTGTCTGTGAATTTATAGCACGACTTGTGATGTTCCTTGGTTGGGGTCTGAGCCGATAGTGGTCCGATAGTCCAGGATTATGAGGAAAAACATTAAGATCCACAACATTTATTCCATGGGACAAAACTAGGTCCAGAATATGACTGTGACAGTGAGTAGGTCCAGAGACATGTTGGACAAAACCCACTGAGTCAATGATGGCTCCGAAAGCCTTTTGGAGTGGATCTGTGGACTATTCCGTGTGAATATTAAAGTCACCAAAAATGTGAATATTATCTGCTATGACTACAAGGTCCGATAGGAATTCAGGGAACTCAATGAGGAACGCTGTATATGGCCCAGGAGGCCTGTAAACAGTAGCTATAAAAAGTGATTGAGTAGGCTGCATAGATTTCATGACTAGAAGCTCAAAATTGAAATTTGCTATCGTAAATGTTAGCAACACCTCCGCATTTGCGGGATGCATGGGGGATATGGTCACTAGTGTAGCCAGGAGGTGAGGCCTCATTTAACACAGTAAATTCATCAGGCTTAAGCCATGTTTCAGTCAGGCCAATCACATCAAGATTATGATCAGTTCATTGACTATTATTGCCTTTGAAGTAAGAGATCTAACATTAAGTAGCCCTATTTTGAGATGTGAGGTACCCTAGTCAGTTTCTGTTGGAAAGCAGACTGAACCAGGTTTTCCTCTAGGATTTTGCCTGTGCTTTGCTCTATTCCATTTATTTTTATCCTAAAAAAAACTCCCTAGTCCTTGCAGATGACAAGTATGCCCATAACATGATTCAGCCACCACCATAATAGAAAATATGAAGAGTGGTACTCAGTGATGCGTTGGAGTTGCCCAAACATAATGCTTTGTATTCAGGCCATAAAGTAAATGTATTTGCCACATTTCTGTCAGTTTTACTTTAGTGCCTTTTTGCAAACAGGATGCATGTTTTGGAATATTTTATTCTGTACAGCCTTCCTTCTTTTCAATCCATCAGGTTCGTGTTTTGAAGTAACTGCAATGTTGTTGATCTATCCTCACTTTTCTCCTAACACAGCCATTAAACTCTAAATGTTTTAAAGTCACCATTCGCCTCTCCAGCAACTGAGTTAGGATGGACGACTCCTGTATTTTTTTAGTAACTGGGTGTATTTACACACCATCCAAAGTGTAATTAATAGCTTCACCATGCTCACAGGGATATTCAAAGTCAGCTTTTTAATTTTTACCCATCTACCAATGGGTACCTTTCTTTGCGAGGAATTGTAAAACCTTCCTGGTCTTTGTGGTTGAAATTCACTGCTCGACTGAGGGACCTTGCAATTAAATTGTATGTGTGGTCTACAGAGTTGAGATAGACATTCAAAAATGTTTATGAGAGCAAAATTACAAGATTATGTTATAAATGCTGTTATTGCATCAAATGGTTGTTTTATGCAATATAATTATATTGTCTGTGTGAACTTAGATTGGGCCTCTGGAGGCTTAATGCTGACAGAAGATTTACGATTCCTTCGGTGATAAACCTAACAAGACTGCACTCCATAGCATGAGTTGGTGTTTGTGTGCTGGGAGGTACCAGGATAGAGATGGCTCCGGTATGGATAATGATAAGAGGAACTTTGTTTTGGGGGCCAGACCCTGGTTTCTACACAATGAGAACAGTCTTTACAGCAGATACAGTCTATTGCAGAGTCCATGCAACTTATGACTTAAGCACAATTTTACTCATCTTTGTAGTGTCTTAAGGCCTGGGTAAGGCCTAAATGTCACAAATTCCCCAACTTATTAGTTCTCAATAAACATTTTGCATAAGTCAAAGGTATGCCAAACATCCTTCCCACGAATTTCGTGTCAGTAAGAACCAAAACATAATAAATATCTTTGGGCCAATTTTGTATGGAATTGCCCACAATGGCGCTGCCTGCAAAGCACTGCAGTCTAACCTGGAGTAATATGAAGTAGAAGCACCCTTTGTCTTGTTACAATAGTCTACCATGAATTGATTGAGAACATGTCTTTTATTTTATTAAAAAAACAAACATTATTTGGCGTGCCATCTACATACTAATAAAAACAGGCATTTGCAAAGATTTGGTGGGCCAAAAACCTGACATACAAATTCAGCTCCAACACAAAATATATTTTTTATTTACTTCATGGCTGAACATAACACAGGCTTGAAAGAAGATATGTGGAACTGCTTCTTGGCCAGAATAAATAATATAAATAATATTCATTCTACTTTCACTCTGTAAACAAAAGTTTTGCCCGACTAGGCTTACGATTGAATAAGTTTCAATATTTCCAGAACTGCTGTAAATAAATGTAAAACATGTCTTAACTATTTATTGTGTAGCCTAATGAATAACACAATCAGAGCAAATCATGAAAGACAGACCGGACCAGTGCATTTGGCAAATGTATCTTTTCAAAAGAAAACATGGATTTGGCAAGTATGTAATCAAAGTCAATGTAAGAAATGCTCTTTCACACCTGCCAAGTTATGGTTTAAGTGAGAAAAAAAGTGGTAAATTCTAGATTATTACTTCACTTCCAAAGAATATTGTGCATTACAAGCATCTTATGTAAATCCAGGAGCTGGGTACCACATGATTTTTAAACAAACACTGCACCATGTCAGCTGATATACAGAGGGGAGGGTAGGAATTCAATGTTTTCTACTCTGTTTCCAATTGGGGGACTTCTTGCTTTTCTCCTGGTCTCTCAGGCTCCTCTTCTGTGTGTACCGTCTCTGCGGCCTCTGGGTTCTCTACGTTGGCGTCTGGGGTCTCCTCTGTAGACTGGGCCTTTTCAACTTCAGGCTCTACTTCATCAGAAGGGGCCTCCAGCTCCTTCTCATCTACAACCAGAAGACAGACATTTATAAAGCTTACATTAACCATACATATCTACCACTTGTTTGTTTCTGATAACAGGACTCGCTCTCTCTGCCTCTGAGCCACTTTGTACAAATCACACATTCATAAGCCACTATAATATATTTACTGTAAAGTATTACTGTCAAACTGTCAGAGCAGCCTATTATCAATCATTCACAAAAATATCAGAGAAAGAAGGGGGGGGGGGGGGGGGGTGAGTGAGTGACAGGGTTAAATAATTTTAACAGTCAAACCATTAAATCACTAACTTTGTGTAATTACACTACAATAATAATTTGCAGCATGCCCAGCCTGCTAATATTATATACAATGACTTGATCTGTGAACACTGAAGCTTTACATTACTCCAGAATTAAGTTAATTATCAACAACTTTCAGGGTCAAAAGAGTGGGATCAGTACAATGGACATTTGATGGTCCAACGTGAAATAATGCATCAACATCATTGTGTGATGCCATGCAATAGCTTGTGTAGCTGTGATATCAGACAGATGGGTAAAACGGAAATTTCAGTTCAATTCCTGAATCAAAAATAAATTGACCCCAAATCTGATTGTTAGTTGCTTGATCATATTAAGATTGTGATATGATTATGGGGCCAGATGCCACAAGAAGTCCATTTAAATAGCCTTTAATCAGGGTAAGTGATTGGTGGGACTAAAATCATTATTTGTAAGGGGCTGCAAAGCACCAGGCTGTGGTAAGATGGGGACCTTTGTGGTGATGGTGGACAATGGCGAAACTGTGCACTGAACTCCATGAAGCAGTTGCTAAAGATACAGTGGGCGCCCTGGTAGCCACATGACTGGGACCACTGTCTTCACTTTGATCAGCTATTCAAAGACAAAGTATAAAGCAATGGTAAATATTAGGATTAAACAAACATGCACAAAACGACAACAATGCTAAATTGATCATTGAGTTTGTTATAGCAACAAACACTATGCTACATTTACCATGTGGTTTTAATGACCTGAAGATTATGAATTCATGACTAACCAAGTTGGTCACTGTCATTTAGGTTAGTATTGTGGAGTAACTAGAATGTTGTTGACCCCTCCTCAGTTGTTTTCTCCCATCACAGCCATTCAACTCTGTAACCGTTTTAAAATCACCACTGGACTCATGGTGAAATCCCTGAGCAGTTTCCTTCCTCCCTGGCAAATGAGTTTAGGAAGGATGCCTATATCTTTGTAGTAACTGGGTGTATTGATAAAGCATCTAAAATGTGATTAACAACTTCACCATGCTCAAAGGGATATTCAATGCATGCTTTTTATTTTTTTTATTTTTACCCATCTACCAATAGGTGCCCTTCTTTGCGAAACATGGTCTTTGCTCCCTGGTCTTTGTGGTTGAATCTGTGTTTGACATTCACTGCTTGACAGAGGGACCTTATATAATTGTATGTGTGGGGTACAGAGATGAGGTAGTCTTTCAAAAATCATGATAAACACTATTATTGCATACAGAGTGAGTCCATGCACTGTATTATGTTAATTAAGCACATGTTTACTAATTTAGGCTCTGGATGAGCATCTGATAAATTACACATGTTTTACAGAGATGTAAAAATAGCAAAATAGTGCTATTACATAATGTCAAAACCTAATATTACACAAATGACTAATTACAATGACAGGTATTTATATCAACAGGGTTACATGACTTACTGGGGCACAACATGTGCTTCAGAAGTAGCTAGAATTCATATTGGATATATCTCAATCGATAAAAAAAATCATATTTTCTGGTTCCTCTTAAATGTAAACAACATTTTAAAAGTTGGGAGCACCAGTGCTGTTAATTTACAACCTGTTCATTTAGAGCCCCGAATAAAATAAAACACTTTTTTTTTTTTTTTTTACCTTAATGTCAACACTGATACATTTGGGTCCACTTAACTCCTCTGATCTTTTGACCCTTGGATTTGGCCAAGTGCTACATATATGCTTAGTTCATTTCCAAAGGTAACTCTAGTTACTATACCTCCAGAGGGGGGTGCGCTCTCATCAGTGGCCTCTGATGCTGCAGATTTTTCTGGGGTGGGTGATTCCGAGCGCATTCTCCGCTCAAAGCTAAATTCTGGGAGTCTTGGAGCTTGAGGTCGGGTCTTCCTTGCATGGTTCAGGACGTAACAGTAAGCACACCTGAAAGCTAAACGGTCATAATGTAAGTAACATTATTTCAAAGGCAAGGTGCCATGTGCTTCAACAATTGCCCCACAACTTTTTTTTTAAGACATGTTGAAGATGCATAACTGCATCTGCTCAATGGATTAACCTTATTTCAATGTCATAGCTTGAGCTACTTTGGTTACAAAAGGTTGGTTGCACAAGCATATTAGAAAAAAACGTAACAAAAGGACATTCAAGAAGCACAGCACTTTCACAAATTACTGATGATTGGCTGAGAGAAATTATGAAAAGCTTGTGGGGGCTATTTTATTAGACTTCAGTGCAACTTTTGACATTATTGATCATAGTCTACTGCTGGAAAAACATATGTGTTATGGCTTTACATCCCTGCAATATTTTGGATAAAGAGTTACCTGTCTAACAGAACACAGAGGGTGTTCTTTAATGGATGCCTCTCCAACATAATCCAGGTAGAATCAGGAATTCCACAGGGCAGCTGTCTAGACCCCTTTATTCAATCTTTACTAACGACATGCCACTGGTTTTGAGTAAAGCCATTGTCATGCGGATGACTCAACGCTATACATATCAGCTACTACAGCGACTGAAATGGCTGCAATACTTAACATGGGTGGCAAGGAATAAATTAATCCTAAATATTTCAAAAACTAAAAGCATTACATTTGGGACAAATCATTCACTAAACCCCAACTAAATCTTGTAATAAGTCATGTGGAAATTGAGCAAGTTGAGATGACGAAGCTGCAATCCAGTAACTGTGGATTGTAAACTGCCATGGTCAAAACATATTGATACAACAGTAGCTAGGATGGGATGAATGTCTGTCCATAAAAAAAGCACTAGCCTTGTTAACAGCACTAACAACAAGGAAGGTCCTACAGGCTCTCGTTAAACGCACCCTGACTACTGTTCACTCGTGTGGTCAGGTGCCATAAAGAGGGACTTTGCAATTGGCTCAGAACAGGGCAGCACGGATGTACAGAGAGCTAAAATGAATAAATATGCATTTCAAACTCTCCTGGCTTAAAATGGAGGAGATATGGACTTGTTTTTGTGAGAGGTATTGATATGTTGAAAGCACCGAGCTGTCTGTTTAAACTAGCAAACAGCTCAGACACCCATGCATACCCCACAAGACATGCCACCAGAGGTCTCTTCACAGTCCAAGTCCAGAACAGACTATGGGAGGCGCACAGTACTACATAGAGCCATGACTACATGGAACGGTATTCCACATCAGGTAACTGATGCAAGCAGTAGAATCAGATTTTTAAAAATGATAAAGCTACACCTTATGGAACAGCGGGGACTGTGAAGCAACAAAGACAGGCATACACACACACATGATAACATACGCACTATACACACACGTACACTTGGATTTTGTGTTGTAGATATGTGGTAGTGGAGTAGGGGCCTGAGGGCACAAAGTGTGTTGTGAAATTTGTTATGAATGTATTGTAATGTTTTTTTAAATTGTATAACTGCCTCAATTTTGCCGGACCCCAGGAAGAGTACCTGCTGCCTTGTCTGCAGCTAATGGAGATCCATAATAAATACAAAATACAAAGCTGGCAGCCAAGCACCGAAGGGCAAAGTTAATGCATTGTTTGAAGAGTAGTGACAGGAAGCAGTATTTCTCAAAATCTTACCAATATATTCAAATTCCTCTTTTAATGCCATACCATTATGGGAGAAGCACTGCTGGCATATAAGGGCATATCTGGGGATAAAAGAGCATACATAACAGTGAGAAGAGATCAACCTTTAAGTTGCCTAGATGCAAAACTGTTAAAAGAAGAACTCCAGTAAAGGTCTACCATTTAAAGCTGTATGTTACAGTGACTGTCACAACTGATGAGCACAAAATAGTGACGCCAAACAGAGAATACGATCCTCTGCTCACTGTAGGCATAGTACTCTACGAAGCACATCAGTAATGAGGTCATTGGAAATGCTTTGGACGGAAGTACAGACCTGTTCTGAGGGCCATCTCCCACAAGGTATTCGATGACTCTGTCCACAGCACCTCGGTCTCGAGGTAAGACGGGTCTAGCCAGGGGTGGGCCTGGGGGGTGCATACCTAACATTATAGCACATCATAGGAACACAGTGACAATTAGTGCTTAGTTTAGTTTCTACACATTTTAATACTACAGCCTTAAAAAAAAAAAATACACAGGCTAGTTTTTAACAGGTTCCTCTTGAAAGGTAAGAATGTAAATCACCCTTGTTTAGTGTATAATATGGCATTTAGATTTGGGATACATAAAAGTATAGGCCATAGAAAATAAGGTCAAGTATTTTAATAATCTACACTGGAACCCATAAGAAACTTAGAGGGCTACATACAGTGCTAAGTGAAAGTCTACATATCTCTTGCAGTTTTCACATTTAGCTGTCTTCAAATAAAAACATTTGAAAAAGGATTACATTTGTCAGCTGTAAATCATTTTGAATAAGATTCTACCAAGTTTTTACAACTCTTAGGGTAACCATTGATGTACAGCGATATTCAAACCTTGTCTCTGATTATCAAGCAGATTTAAGACAAGACTGAGACTGGACCACTCATGAACCCTCAACACCTCTTGGAAAGCCATTCTGGTGTGTCTGTGGCATTAAAATTTTTGCAATTGTTCCACTGAAAGAAAACTCTATCCCAGGGTAAGGTATTCCGAGGACAGGTATGTTTTCCTCCAACTTTTTACCCGGGCTTTGCTACTTTAATATTTCATTTGATCCTGACAAGCCAAGTCCCTGCCAGTGACAAGCATACCCATAACATCCAGGCTGTATCACAACCGGTCGTGATTGGGAGTCCCATAGGGTGGCGCACAATTGGCCCAGCATCGTTCTGGTTTGGCCGGTGTAGGTCTTCATTGCAAATAATAATTATTATTATTTCCCACAATACAGGAAAATACAAAGGGTTTCGCTTAGTGATGTGTTGTACTGGATTTGACCCAAACCTGAAGATGTTAATATAGGCCAAAAAGTTAATTTGTGTAATTCTGCAAGACAACATGGCAAACAGTCTTGCAGTAACAGCGTTGTCGCAATTATTATTTTAACCTCCCCTGATCTATGCCGGTCTGAAAATGTATCCCAGACATGCTTTAAAAGCAGACTGAGGTTGAATAATTGTTTGACACTCACTATCAAATTGGAGTGAACTTGAGTGAAATTTAATTTAGCAGACGCTCTTATTCAGAGCGACTTACAGGAGCAATTAGGGTTAAGTACCTTGCTCAATCGGCTCGGGATTCAAACCACCAACCTTTTCAGTTAGTGGCCCAACGCTCTTAACCGTTAAGCTACCTAGTCGTTAAGTTGTTCTTAAATCATGAGAACCACTACTTTTGCAAACAAATGGACCTCATCCCCCAACATTTTTGATTTTGTATGAACATATTACATTCTGAACATATTTAGATGTGCCACAGCAAGGGGTTTAAAGACCTTCACAATCAAGACTTCTTTATGATATATCTAGCACGTGCTCCAGCAGATATATCTCACTGGTCACCCCCAAAGCCAATTCCTCCTTTGGTCATCTTTCCTTGCAGTTCTCTGCTGCCCATGACTGGAACGAATTGCAAAAATCTCTGAAGCTGGAGACTCACATCTCCCTCCCTAGCTTTAAGCACCAGCTGGCAGTGCAGCTTACAGATCACTGCACCTGTACATAGCCCATCTGTAAACAGCCCATCTACCTACCTACCTCATCCCCATACTGGTATTTATTTATTTATTTTGCTCCTTTGCACCCCAGTATCTCTACCTGCACATTCATCTTCTGCCGATCTACCATTCCAGTGTTTAATTGCTATATTGTAATTACTTCGCCACCATGGCCTATTTATTTCCTTAACTTACCTCATTTGCACTCACTGTATAGACTTTTTGTTTTCTTTTGTTCTGCTATATTATTGACTGTATGTTTTGTTTATTCCATGTGTAACTCTGTTGTTGTATGTGTCGAATTGCTACGCTTTATCTTGGCCAGGTCGCAAATGAGAACTTGTTTTCAACTAGCCTACCTGGTTAAATAAAGGTGAAATTATGGTTTCATTTAAATTAATCTCCTAAATTTGCAGTCATTTAGCCGACGCTCTTATCCAGAGCGACTTACAGTTTGTGCATTCATCTTAAGATAGCTAAGTGGGACTAGGGCTGTTACGGTGACCGTATTACCACCACCCTGGCGGTCATGAGTCATGACGGCAGTCAAATTCCATGTGACTGTTTAGCCACGGTAATTGGGCTTATTTAAGCTCCGATGCTGCTGATAATCATTAGTAGCCTACCAAACTTGCTAACTGCCTGGTACTCAGCACTCTATTGTCCCTCTAAATCACTCTGACATCAATGCAAATGTAGAACCTATGAGCTCATGTTGCAAAATAGGCTATGCAATTGAGAAAACAGAGTGATGGCCTCTATTAAAAAGAGGTTCCCATCAGCTTCCTGTAGGCTAGGCCTACTATATTTATTCCTCAACTTTCCACATATTTTATTTATTTTACCTTTATTTAACTAGGCAAGTCAGTTAAGAACAAATTCTTATTTTCAATGACGGCCTAGGAACAGTGGGTTAACTGCCTGTTCAGGGGCAGAACGACAGCTTTGTACCTTGTCAGCTCGGGGGTTTGAACTTGCAACCTTCCAGTTACTAGTCCAACGCTCTAACCACTAGGCTACCCTGCCGCCCCATGTCCAATATTAAGCACATTGCTTCTCTTTACAACAGCAGTTTTGCCTACCACGTTGGAATTGGATAAGGACGCGCACAGTTGCGTCCCCTGTGTATCTACCTTCACTTGTAGCCTGTGAGAAAGCTTTCCGTCACGTGATTGGGTCTATGTGAGAGGTGCTTCAGAGCACGCAGCCGGGGGAAGGGAATTATAACTAGTATATTCAGCCAAGGGGCATAACGGCCATTATCAAGTGGTTAAGAGTGACGAAGTGTTTGCAGCCTGAGCTCATGCCTTCCATGCAATTGTTTTCAAATCATCAGTAGTCACATCATGCAACCGTAGTATGTATCAAAATAAAAAAATGTTTGTATCACAACTAAAGTTACATAAATAATTCTAAATTAAGCATATAGGAGTACCTGTTTCTATAGCCGCATGTGCGCACTCCCTCAAATCGCTTGGAGAAAATATACTTTCAATTTTATTCAGCTACAGTGCATTCGGAAAGTATTCAGACCCCTTGACTTTTTCCAAATCCCCGACCAAGGCCCTTTGCCCCAAATATCTTGGTTTGGCCGGGCAGCCAGCTCTAGGAAGATTATTGGTGGTTCCAAACTTCTTCCATTTAAGAATGATGGAATGCTTTGTGTTCTTGGGGAGCTTCAATGCAGCTGAAATGTTTTGGTACCCTTCCCCAGATCTGTGCCTCGACACAATCCTGTCTCGGAGCTCTACGGACAATACCTTCGACCCCATGGCTTGGTTTTTGCTCTGACATCCATTGTTAACCGTGGGACCTTATATAGAAAGGTGTGTGCCTTTCCAAATCATGTCCAATCAATTAAATATACTACAGGTGGACTCCAATCAAGTTGAAGAAACATCTCAAGGATGGTCAATGGAAACAGGATGCACATGAGCTCAATTTCAAGTCTCATAGCAAAGGGTCTGAATTCTTATGTAAATAAGCCAGAGCCCGGACTTGAACCCGACCGAAAATCTCTGGAGAGACGTGAAGATAGCTGCGCAGAGACGCTCCACATCCAACCTGACAGAGCTTGAGTGGATCTGCAGAGAAGAATGGGAGAAACTTCCCAAATACAGGTGTTCCAAGCTTATAGCGTCATACTCAAGAAGACTTGAGGCTGGAATCGTTGCCAAAGGTGCTTCAACAAAGTACTGAGTAAAAGGTCTGAATACTTACGTAAATGTGATTAGTTTATTTGTAATAAATTTGCTAAAATGTCTAATATCCTGTTTTTGCTTTGTCATTATGTGGTATTGTGTGTAGATTGATGATTTAAAAAAAAAAATCCATGTTAGAATAAGGCTGTAACGTAACAAAATGTGGACAAAGTGAAGCGGTTTGAAAACTTTCCTAATGCATGTATGTTCAATTGTCTTCTTCACACTATAAAATAATGCCACAGAATTCTAAGCAAATCTTGTCTGCTAAATTAACTACTGTAGCCCACAGCCAGATCAGGGCCTAACAGAAGAACAGTTGTCCTTATGAAATAGATTACATTTTCTTCATATAATGTTTCTTTAGACCAGTCTAAAATAAATAAATGGATTTGTGATGGTATATTACACTTCTTAAAATGTAGATGTTCCAAAAGGTCTGCATCAGATGCTTGTAGGCTATGCGTTGAAGCCAGAAGATGCTAAATGTGTTTATGTTAATTAAGTCAATTATTGTGAGACCAGCAGATATTTGCTAGACAATCACTGGCTGACAAAATATAATGACCGCCATAGCCGTGGTTGGGATGACCATATACCACATATCAAGTACATTTTCCTCATCAGCAAAGTCAGACCTAGTAAGGGATGGAAAAAGGCAAGTGCGAGTGTTTGTTCACGAAAGGCCTTTTTGGGGGGGGCTGCTGTGGGATTATTTAAGATGCTCTTCAAAGAGATAGCCATCCTGTTGTTTTCGGAAGATGGGCAGGATCTCTGGTGCCCTAGTATCAGGGGGAAGCTGGTTCCACCATTGGGGTACCAGGACAGAGAAGAGTGGACTTGGCTGAGGGATAGGAGGACCAAGAGAGTGGACTTGGCTGAGGGATAGGACGACCAAGAGACCAGAGGCAGCAAGACGGAGTATCTGGATTGGGGTGTAAGATTTAAGAATAGCCCCCTCTTGCTGCTCCGTAGGCAAGTACCATGGTTTTGTAGTGGATGCGTGCTTCGATTGGAAGCCAGTGGAGTATGGGGAGGAGTGGGGTGACATGGAAGATCGGTTGAACACCAGGAGGGCTGCAAGTGTTCTGGATAAGTTGCAGGGGTTTGATGGCGCAAGCGGGGAGCTCAGCCAACAGCGAGTTGCAGTCGTTCAGACGAGAGATAACAAGCGCCTGGATTAGGACCTGCTGTGCTTCCTGTGTGAGGTAGAGTCATACTCTACAGATGTTGTAGAGCATAAACTTGCTGGAGCGAGTCACTGATTTGAACGACAGGTGTTGTCCAGGGTCACGTCAATATTCTTTACACTCTGGGAGGGGGAAACAGTGGAGTTGTCAACCATGATGGAGAGGTCTTGGAGCGGGCAGGCCTTCACCAGGAGGAATAGCAGCTTTGTCTTATTGAGGTTGAGCGTGAGGTGGTGGGCCAGCATTTAAGCTGAGAAATCTGCCAGACACGCAGAGATGGGTCACCACCTTGGTGTCAGAAGGGGGGGGGGGGAGTAGTTTAGTGTCACCCGCATAGCAATAACAGGAGATTCCATGGGAGGATATGACGGAGTGACTTCATGTACAGAGAGAAAAGGAGAGGGCCTAGAACTGAGATAAGATAGAATAGGAGAGAGTAGTGAAGACTGCAACGGCACATGACCATCTGGGAGGGGCTGAGTGGATAGGGTTGGAGGAGAGACAAGACAGTAAAGGAAACAAACAGCCTCTAGTAAAGATGTGGTCAAGCGTATTGCCTGCCTTGTGAGTGGGAGGGGACTGAGAAAGGGTGAGGTTAAAAGATGGAAAGAGGGGAAAGAAACAAATTCAGACATCGGGAGGTTGAAGTGACCGAGTACAAGGAGTGGTGAGCCATCGTCAGGAAATGAGCTCATCAAGGTGTCAAGCTCATTGAGGAAGTTTCACTTGGAAAATGTTGAGTAGGTTGTGTAGATCAGTTGAATCCCTTTTTAGATGGAAAGTAGTGTGGAAGGGCCACCAGAGGGCAGGCTGGGCTCACAGATAGTAGTCCAACAAGGCATGTGACACAAGGTAACCAAAGGCAATTAAGCACAGCTGACGGTACTAATGACATTCTCTTTCCCCTATAAGAGAGAGGATGGAACCAGCAGACAGAGGGAAGATAAATTCTCTCTGTAGAATGACTACCAAGAGAGGGGAGCTATCCAAGAAGATCAATTAAGACGGTGACAAATCTGTGATTGTTGTTATAGTTTCATTAAAGATAGTCGTCTTGTGTTCCTGTGCGATCTAAAGAAGATGTAAGTTGTTCCTTGGGAGATTCTCATTGATTGTGTTGGAGTGTTTGTATTGTCAGAAATCTCTCAATAGAGAACTGTGTTCAATCAAGAAAACCTACTCCTGACTCGTTTATTCCACCTTTCCGCTTTAGAGTGACACCAAATGACTTGGTCCGCTCTCATTAGACAATAGACAAATCTTTTCTAGCAATGATTGTTATTTTCTACACATAAGATCATACACAATTATTTCCTGATGATCTTCCCTGATGTTTCCATCAGATTGAAATACTGTCAGACTGAACTTGCTTTGATTACATTGCCTTTTACATGGTGTGGTCACCTAGAAGTTGCTGATATCAAAATAGGGTCGTGGGCCACAAGAGTTTGGTAAACCCAGATATAGGGGGACCAGAAAGCGCTATAGAACTTTTGTACAATTCTGGTAACTGAAATAATTATTTCTCATTCAAAACAGGCCAAATAACTATCCTATTAGATCTTTACTCACCCATGCCTGGGATAGGGGTGCAGGGTGTCATAGGGGGTCTCCTCATCATGGTTTGCTGGGAGACTGCGGCAGACAGGCCTCTATCCGGGGGTCCTCCTGGGGGCCCACCTGGGGCTGAGCGAGGAAGGGGACCCGTAGGGGTGGTTCCAGCACCCATGACAGGGGGCCTCAAGGCTATGTTGCGTTGACGGAGTTCTGAAGAAGAGGGACATGTAGAAAAGGTATTCTTTCTCAAAATGGGGACACTACACAAATGGTTCTGAGTTAAGGCATTGTTTAATTTGCATATCTACGGTAATGTACAGGGACATTTTCTTGCCATGCTCAAGGACACAACGGCAGGAGATGGCATCTAGGATTTGACACCAGCAACCCTTGGTTGCCGACTCACATCATGCCAGATTTTTCCTGTCTGATTAGGGGTTCAAAACGGCAACATTCCAATTGCTGGCCCACATCTCTAATGGCACGTTTCCATGCAAAATTTACCCCACTGTTTTACCCAAAAAGTTCATGCTTTTCTGTTTCCATCTACGAAGGCCGGCACCCGTGTCTCACTGGGCTATGGCTCCTGCGGACCTGCTCTCACTTGGGGCCAAAGTGGGGCTACTGGTACTTTTCAGCCTGTATTTGCATATCAATGTCTAACTAAACATCTCTACCTTCTCACAAAGATTTTATTATGCAGAGGTGGTTGATTCTCACTGTCAGCTCTAGCTATGGAAATACAATTTCCCAGTATAACATAAGGGTGTATACACTAGTGCAGGGGTGGGCAGACTTTTTGGCTCGAGGGCCAAATCGTGATTTAAATTTTTTTTTGACCCGATTTGTTTGTCAAAATCTATTTCTGTGCCAGAAAAAAAGTGCAGTTATTTAACCTTTTATTTTACGTCGGTCCATTATCATATCTACATACTTTCTATTAAGTTCTAGACATTCAAGAGAGGCCTGGACATATTTTTAACCCTTAATAATAATGCCCCCCCCCACCCTGAAAAAAAAACAGGGTTGGGCTCGTAGTTTGCCCAACCTTGCAGCATAACAAAGACTACCTGCCGCCCCCATTGATTGAACGGAAGTCCTCAGGGGGCATTGAATAAACAATTCCCACAAGCGCTCACTCAATTATGGTCAACCTATTTGTTCATTGACTAAACGTAGAGAAAGAAGTGTGTGACTGCTCTCCTGAATGTAATCAATTATACAGGACTGACAGCTCAGGCTCACACCGTGAGCACATGAACAGATCAATTCTATGTAACCTAGTCAACCACAGAAATTATGTGGTAGCAATCAAAAGGTAAGTAAGGCATTTATAGTTTTACAATCTTTGGCTTTATGCTTGAATACAAAAACAACTAATGTAGAGAGGATGCCTTCACCTTGGCCCGGTCTAGGAGTCATCTGACCTGGCCTGATTGGCGTGAATTCCATTTCCTTTCAAAATAAAATAAGAATCTCAGATCAATTCATAATTTAAATAGCAGATTAAGTCATTGGTTCGTTTAAAAAACAGATACTGTACTTACAACTTTCTTATTTGCTTCAGGATCAAACCTCTCAAGAATTAACTTGGCATTTTTGTATGTTTCAGTCTCCATCACCTCTTCCAACTGTAGAAATAAAGTTTTAAAAATAAAATCAGTTAAGGAACTATCTGCACAGCATAAGAATACAAAGGGAGGGTATATTACCAGTAAACAACAAACATTTTGGTAGCTTTCAAGTTAAAATACATATATACTGGAAAAATATATACATGCAACATGTAAAGTGTTGGTCCCATGTTTCATGAGCTGAACTAGAAGATCCCAGAAATGTTCCATACACAAAAAAAGCTTCCCTCTCCAATGTTGTGCACAAATTAGTTTACATCCCTGTTGGGGAGCATTTATCCTTTGCCAAGATAATCCATCCACTTGACAGGTGTGGCATATCAAGAAGCTGATTAAACAGCATGATCATTACACAAGTGCACCTTGTGCTGGGGACAATAAAAGGCTACTCTAAAATGTGCAGTTTGAGGGAACGTGCAATTCGCTCACTGAGTGCAGAAATTTCCACCACAGCTGTAACCCAAGGACATTCAACAAGCACAGCACTTTCACAAATTACTGATGATTGGCTGAGAGAAATTATAAAAAGATTGTGGGGGCTATTTTATTAGACTTCAGTGCAACTTTTGACATTATTGATCCTAGTCTACTGCTGGAAAAACATGTGTTATGGCTTTACATCCCTTCAATATTGTGCATAAAGAGTTAGACAGGTAACAGAACAGAGGGTGTTCTTTAATGGATGCCTCTCCAACATAATCCAGGTAGATTCAGGAATTCCACAAGGCAGCTGTCTAGACCCCTTTTTTCAATCTTTACTAACGACATGCCACTGGTTTTGAGTAAAGCCATTGTGTCTATGTATGCGGATGACGCAACACTATACATGTCAGCTACTACAGCGACTGAAATGGCTGCAATACTTAACATGGGTGGCAAGGAATAAATTAATCCTAACTATTTCAAAAACTAAAAGCATTACATTTGGGACAAATCATTCACTAAACCATAACTAAATATTGTAATAAGTAATGTGCAAATTGAGCAAGTTGAGATGACGAAGCTGCAATCCAGTAACTGTGGATTGTAACTGTCATGGTCAAAACATATTGATACAACAGTAGCTAGGATGGGAAGAAGTCTGTCCATAAAAAAAGCACTAGCCTTGTTAACAGAACTAACAACAAGGCAGGTCCTACAGGCTCTAGTTAATCGCATCTGGACTACTGTTCACTCGTGTGGTCAGGTGCCACAAAGAGAGACTTTGCAATTGGCTCACAACAGGGCACCACAGCTGGTCCTTGGAGGTGCACAGAGAGCTAATATTAATAATATGTATGTCAATCTCTCCTGGCTGAAAGTGGAGGAGAGATTGACTTCATCACTACTTTTATTTATGAGAGGTATTGTCATATTTAATGCACCGAGCTGTCTGTCTAAACTACAGGCAGACAGCTCAGACACCCACGCATACCCCAAAAGACATGCCACAAGAGGTCTCTTCACAGTCCCAAGTCCAGAACAGACTATGGGAGGCACACAGTACTACATAGAGCCATGACTACATGGAACTCTATTCCACATCAAGTAACTGACGCAAGCAGTGAAATTAGGTTTTAAAAAACAGATTAAAAAACACCTTATGGAACAGCGGGGACTGTGAAGCAACACAATTGGCATAGACACATGTGCGCGTACACACACACGATAACATGCTAAGTGCTCTAAGAGCTCAATAAAGGCTTCCTAAGAAGGCAGGAGACTTCATTGTAAGCTTGAGGCACCAGTACTCAATGCCTGCCTGCTGTAGCAAAGAGCCTCCCACTACTAAGGGAAAGGGATAGGAGGGTGTAATATGTATAGATCAGCACAAATTACATCAATGTGTTTTAAAGGTTAGAGCGCATGCGAGTTGTGCAAGGAGCTCCTGACACGATTAAACATTTAGGGCTATTAAAAGGGCAATCAGGGAAAGAGGCATTGTGTCATTAAGATATCAGCTCTGGATCAATAACGTGCTTACTTCAAAACACTAAGGGCTGGTTTCTCCATTGAGCATGTTTTTTAGGCCAGGACTAGGATTAATTTGTGTCCAGGAAACAAGTTCTGCCCTGAATTATCTAAAATTATTGGAATAAATTAGATATAAAAATCTACACTTACAATTTTTCTTTTTTCAACTTTTAAATCTTCTAGTTTGTCATCTGAAACAAAAGTGACGAGGAATGTGTTGAGTATGTCATGAAACACATGCATTTTCAAACATCTGCATTTTAAGAGACATTTATATTGATAAATATTTTTAGTATTATCATTATTTTTTAACAATTGGACAGACTTGCAATTCAAAACAAGATAAGATAAACTTAATGTAAAGAAGATAATCCTACGTGTGAAAAAACAAAAATATAGAACAAAGTTACTTTTATCCTCCAAAGAAGGGGGTGGATGATGGGCCAACAAAAATTGAATAGAAATAAGAGAAGCCTTACTGTTTCTTTCCGTTCGCTTTGAGAAAAGGAATAACAGCAGCTTCCTCATAAACCACACTCTGAAAACCAATCAGGAATATTAGAATGCAGCAGAAACAGTCTTCCATTGTTGAATAGTTACTCAGAAAAGCAGATCAGAGAGAGCATCTCTTTCTGTGGTAAAGCATTTGGTGATCAATGGAACAAAACAGAAGATTCTTCACTTTGAAGATTATGTGGTGGAAATGTTATATGGCAGGACATTTTGATGACCTGAAAGAGTAGTATAGGCCTACATATTGAAAAGTAACTTTGGCATTAGATGCACAAAACCAGTACAGTTGTGGAATAAGAAAAACTATTGATTTAAACAAATATAAACATCTATGTCTGTGCGTGGAAGATTTCATGTGAATGAAAAATGTAGATGCTCGGCATCTTCTCTAACTTATGTGCCAGGGGTACTTTTGAACTGCCAACAAACATCTTTACAAAGGAGGCTGCAGGCACATAATATAATAGTATACATACTTAAAAGGGGTAATCAGGGATTGGTGCATACATTTTTAAAATAATTTTAAATAAAGGATCTCATAAATAAAAGTAGCCATTGATTCTTGAAGATTACAACTTTCTTTTCAGAAACCAAAATATAAGCTTGTTATACACCGAGTTTGTAAATAATGTGATTTCAAACAAATACAGTATAGCTATAAAACATGAATCTGAGAGTGAGTACATTCCTCCAGTCCCATGCCTCAGCTGTTTACCAAAAAAAAAAAAAAGAGCACCACTTCATTGTTGTTTGAATCCCAGATTGCCCCTTTAAGGTTATGTGTGGCAGTGGACAGAGTAGGCTATACTTACAATATAGGAAATAGAAATAAGGGCAAAGTCATCACGATGCGTCCTGTCCATTGTTCGGGGAGATAGCAGAAGTAAACACTTATGCAAGTAATAAGATAAAGCACAGATGAATACAGAAGCAGTCTTCCCACCCACAACTTCTCCAATCTCTGATTCTTCGCTCTAAATTCCTCAAGGTCCTTAATATCCTGAAAAGACAAAATGCCATGACAAGTATTTTATAACAGATAACAGGTAATACTTGGATTATAAGAATTATGGAATGCTTGGGTAATGCCAGAGTATTTCCCAGCCTTATGCTACAATTAAAAAGGGTTTAATGTAGCATTCTAATTCTTCTCTAAAAAGTATAACCTCTTTTCTAGTATCTGACAGCCAATGTGCTGGCCAAAGTCAGAGTTGTGGACATCTGCGCCTGTCACTAAAAGATCAAAACAGATCACTGCCTGACTGATAATTACAGACAGATACAAGATGAAGCTCATGGACAGGACTGTGGGAGAAGCTTGGTGCTGTGAACAATTTTTGGAATACTAGTAGCCTATATAAATGTTGAAAAGCAGCGCTTATAGCCACATTTAACCTAAAACTTACCTTGTCAATGCCTTCTAGAAGTTCCACCGTCGTTGGTTTAGCCTGTTTGAAGATTAGATACAATTTACTTCTGAATCACTCAAAACAAATGGCTACGACCAGATGTGTGTGCTGAATGCAACGCTTTTTCTCTATGAATGATAAAAAAGGTAATTAATAGATATTATGAACATTAACTTCCAACACATCATGCATGCCCTCAAGCGGCAAAAACATTGGCTCAATTCCATTCTGAAACTAGCCAGACAGTACAGTTCAGTTGACTAGTCAGTGATGTAGGCTACTTGATTACGTTAATTTAAAATTAAACCTTGAAATGCTAAGGGAGCATTGGGTTGGTAGCTAGCTAGTTAGACAGTGGAGTAGTCGGTTTCTCCAGATTTATTCAACCCTGTTTTATAAGTGCAGAGATCGACTCTACCACTTGAGCATGCTTTTGTTGCACAATCAATGGCGTGCTGGGCTTCAGGCAAGAAGGTTGATGGCTCGAGACCCACTTCCTGCTTGTTTCATTACATTGGTGTCAGAAGTGGGATCGGAGCTCGCATCCACTAGTGTGTGTGTGTGCTTGACTGGTGAGCGTGTTCCTGTAAGACGGCATCCTATGAGGTCTAACGCAAGGACATGCTCTTTGGGAGGGAGTTGTCTTGTTTTGCACACTTTGTACAAAATAATAAAATGCAGTACTACAGGATATTTCTTAACGTAGCTCTTTATTAGCTAGCTATAACTGGCATGTTCACATATCGCCAACCAGGATCAAACTGCCCATGACCTAAACATTTGGATGGTCTTAACCAATCATAACACAGTATGATATGGTGGTAAAATGCATCCAATTACAATTCAGTATGTTTACACATATGAATATTACAGGAGTTGTGTAGGGACCCTGGTTTATAAACTTGGATAACGACTGTGCCACTTAAGCATGCTTTTGTGGCACAGTCGATGGACCTCTGCTTCAGGCCAGAAGGTTTGGGGTTCCCGCTTCTGACACCAATGTAATGAAACAGGCAGGGAGTGTAGCTATAACCCTCAACCTAATGCCAAAAAAAGCATACCCAAGTGGCAGAGTCGATATCTGCGTTTATAAACCAGGGTTGCTAGAATACTTTGGATTATTATAGCTAAACTAGCTTACGCTACTGTTACGGACTTGTTTAACGTGCATATAGTTAGTTACCTTCCACCGGGAAACAACAGCGCCCATCTCTGTAGAATGTATGGTGTGTCCCGCTCCTCGTCCACTCTTTCCTTTACGTTAGCTAGCTGCCTAAAAGTGTTGAAAAGTAAAGGTAAGACATAGCTTGCTACCTAAACAATAGCTCAGACGGCTAGCTAGGTAAGGTTACAGAATGGAAAGTGCAAACGATAGCTAGCCCATTCAGATGGTTGTTACTGGCTATGAAGTAAAAATTCACGAATAAAAAAAATGTGCTCTTTGGTCTTACTTTATGGTTAGGTATACGGTTAGCATTGTGGTTAAGGTTATGTTTAAACTGATTTGAGGAAGAAGCATTTTAGAAATAGTCCGTGTACACTTCAGCCATATTTATGACTTTGTGGCTGTGGTAACTAGTGAAACCCCCCATCCACAGACAAAAAGTCGAAGCTAACGCTAAACAGCCCTGACATGTTCCATTGAAGCACCTGAAGGAAAATGCTCAGTGTTGGGCATGACTGACACGGTTTTGTAATCCTGAGTCACTCAACATAATTGTATAGACTAACGTAACACTGTAGATTGCTTGTGACAGCTCGCTAGCTGACAAACTGGCTAGCTAGCTAGCAGAATATTACTAGCAGCACACGCTAGCACGTAACGTTAGCCTAACGTTAGTGTGTTAAACAGACAGGCCTAACGTTAATCATTCTTAGGCCTAATATAAATACATCAAAGTATGCTACTTACGGTTGCTTGATAGCTATTTCACGTTAGATAGGTCCGTGTCATGCAAGAAAGTCAATAACAATACGGGGGGTTCGAACGGGTTCTTCCTCGTCTTTTTCTCTTATGGTAGAATGGCGGTCCGCGAACAAACGTTTAGGGTCCATGCCGCCACCTACTGTGCGTGGTAATCATGGTTTACTACACTACATACAGTAGTAGCTCTGGCTACATCAGTATAAAAGAAAATAAACACAAAACACCTAAACCCTCCTACCTAATTATGTTACGTTAGTCTATACAATTATGTTGAGGGCTGAATCACAACAGACCGTGATCTGGAGTCCCATAGGGCGGCGCACAATTGGCCCAGTCAATAAATTCCACAAATTAACGTTTAACAAGGCACACCTTATTGAAATGCTTTCCATTTCATAAAGTTGGTTGAGAGAATGCCAAGTGTGTGCAAAGCTGTTATAAAGCAAAAGGATAGATACTTTGAAACATCTAAAATATATTGTTTAACACTTCTTTATGGTGGCGCTTGGGCCCCCCACGGGCTTGAGCTCAGGGGCTTCAACTCCGTAATGTCACACCCTGATCTGTTTCACCTGTCTTTGTGATTGTCTCCACCCCCCTCCAGGTGTGGCCCATCTTCCCAATTATCCCCTGTGTATTTATACTTGTATTATCTGTTTGTATGTTGCCAGTTCGTCTTGTTTGTTCAAGTCAACCAGTGGTTTGTGTCACAGCGCCTGCTGTTGACCACTCTGCCTGACCCCCCTACCACTCTGCCTGACCCTGCTTGCTGACCTGTACCTTTGCCCACCTCTGGATTACCAACCTCTGCTCTACCCTGAGCCTGCCTGCCACCCGGTACCGTTGCCCGACCTCTGGTTTTCTGACCATTGTCTGCCTTGACCTGTTGATTGCCTGCCCCTGTTGGAATATTAAACACTTGTTCATTCGATGCGGTCTGCATCTGGGTCTTACCTTCATACCTGATAGATAAGCCCCTGCATTAATCCAGCTCTGGTGTTATGAGTTACTCATATTATTCTCCCACCTTTGATTTACATTAGGGCTTGTGTAGTTGTCTAATATTTGTGGGGCAATTACTACTTCCTCAGTCTCCACTTACAATGTGAAAAATACAGTCTAGACTTTTTAATGCACAATGGAAAAAAGATGTTTAACTTCACTGTTTCTATTTTTTACTTTTTTTTATTATTATTTCACCTTTATTTAACCAGGTAGGCCAGTTGAGAACAAGTTCTCATTTACAACTGCGACCTGGCCAAGATAAAGCAAAGTAGTGCGGGGGGGGGGATCCCGGACAAATTGACAAAATGTTCTATAGATGCATTAAAACTGATCTCTTCCAGGAGAATGAATTTACAGGCATAGCCTTTGTATCCTAATTGATTGAGTGGCCGACCCTAATTTTTCACCACTAGACTGAGTCTTTTCATGGATTGAAAGAGTATGGTTTATCATCATTAGGAGTGGATAGATTACAACCACTTAATTCCTTTTTCATTAATGATTTATTGTTGAATTCATGTCAAATAATAAAGTAGCATTTAATTGGGAGCAGTCATTTAAGATATTTAGTTGATATAAGATTTGTCTCTTAAACCTGTTCATTTATTAGTGGGATAGGCTACATTTTCAGCATTAAATTAATGTTAAGGTTGCTCATGAGTTCAGGGCTTCTTATGGCATGTACTGTATAGGCCCATTTTTGTCTCGAAGTTGTGCCATGTGAAAAACATACAGTGCCTTCAGAAAGTATTCACACCCATTTTCCCACATTTTGCTGTGTTACAAAGTGGGATTCAACTGTTTTAAAATCACTAATGGCCTCATGATGAAATCCCTGAGTTAGGAAGGACACCTGTATCTTTGTAGTGATTGATACATAGAATACTTTCTTAAGGCACTGTAGGCCTAGCCTATCATTTTGTTTTAATTTCTTAATTTGGCAATTAGAAATGGAAGATCACGTTTTTGTATCATGAATAGATTATTTTAGTTGTGTTACATGTTCAATAAGTCACTGACTTTATAAATTACACTTACTCCAGCCATTGTTTTAATGTTTGTAACTAACTTAAATCGTGTAATTGTTTAGCAAATAAAATGGGTCACCACTTAGCCTATCTTTTGGAAGGAAAATCAGTTATTTAAATAACATTTTGGATAACTCTAGAAATACAGTACAATTTGAGTATTGTCAAGCCCTGACCGTAGATATCCTTTTATTCTCTATGTTTGTTTGGTCAGGGTGTGACTCGGGTGGGAAACTCTATGTTCTTTGTTTCTATGTTTTGGCCTGGTATGGTTCTCAATCAGGGACAGTTGTCTATTGTTGTCTCTGATTGGGAATCATACTTAGGCAGCCTTTTTTTCCTTTTTGTATTTGTGGGTAGTTGTCTTTGTTAGTGGCATTATAGCCTAAGTAAGCTTCATGGTCGTTTCTTTGTTTTGTTGGCAACATTTATCAATAAAATAAATGTACGCTCACCATGCTGCACCTTGGTCCGGTCATTTCCACGACGACAGCGGTGATAACCTTAATACCATAACATTGATATTAGACTGTTATAAAATCTAAATCTTAATTACTTTGTTTTGTCACTCATGCATACACAAAACGTAATTCAACTGAGAAGGGCATTGTTTTTACTCTTCAAAGTTACCTTGTTTGGTCCCTCTTCACTGTTAATGAGGATTTTTCATTTCCTAAGTCAAACATTATTCCAAACATGCATCGTAATCAAATCGGTCACACTTACAGAAGCACGGGTTAATAAGGTAGTAAATCAAAATGGAACGACTGTTCTGGCCTAGCAGCTTGTGAACAGTAGAGCTACATAACGAAGAACAAGATGGGTGATCAAAATGTCATATGCGATAAGCCTATATTATGTAGTGTAGTCTAACCCAATCATTTTCAAACCTATTTTCTTCTAGAATTCTGTATTTGATTGAGAAAATGGATCCATTCGCCTGATACGATAGCCAATTCAATCCGATTTCTAGCTAGGCTACTGTGGATGCATTCAATTCCTTTTTTATTTCCGAAATGAACAGTAAACTTTATCCCACAATAAATTTAAAGCATGCAAAAATGCATTTCACAGTCAAAAGCAATTTTTGACCAGACAGCTTCTATCTATCTTGGTCCAGCCAATACGACTAGCCTGTTCAACTTCTCTTTCGTATCATCTGAGATCCCAGATGATTGGAAAGCTGCCGCGGTCATCCCCCTCTTCTAGACCCAAACTGTTACAGACCTAGATCTATCCTACCCTGCCTTTCTAAAGTCTTCGAAAGCCAAGTTAACAAACAGATCACCGACCATTTTGAATCCCACTGTACCTTCTCAGCCACACTCAGGTCCTAAACGATATCATAACCACCATCGATAAAAGACAGTACTGTGCAGCTGTCTTCACCGACCTGGCCAAGGCTTTCGACTCTGTCAATTACCGCATTCTTATCAGCAGACTCAATAGCCTTGGTTTCTCAAATGACTGCCTTGTCTGGTTCACCAACTACTTCTCAGATAGAGTTCAGTGTGTCAAATCGGATGGCCTGTTGTCCGGACATCTGGCAGTATTTATGGGGTTGCCACAGGGTTCAATTCTTGGGCCAACTCTTTTCTCCGTATATATCAATGATGTCGCTCTTGCTGCTGGTGATTCTCTGATCCACCTCTATATCAATGATGTCGCACTTGTTGCTGGTGATTCTGTTGACACCATTCTGTATACATCTGGCCCATCTTTGGACGTGATAAAAAAACCTCCAAACGAGCTTCAATGCCAAACAACACTCCTTCCGAGCCCTCCAACTGTTTTCAAATGCAAGTCAAACTAAGTGCATGCTGATTGCTGCCCACACCCTCCGGCTAGCATCACTACTCTGGACGGTTCTGAATATGTGGACAACTACAAATACCTAGGTGTCTGGTTAGACTGTAAACTCTCCTTCCAGACTCACATTAAGCATCTCCAATCCAAAATTACATCTAGAATTGGCTTCCTATTTCGCAACAAGGCATCCTTCACTCATGCTGCCAAACATACCCTCATAAAACTGACTATCCTACCGATACTTGACTTCGGCGATGTCATTTTCAAAATAGCCTCCAAACTCTACTCAGGCTACATCCAGTTTGCTATCACAGTGCCATTCATTTTGTCACCAAAGCCCTATATACTATCCACCTCCGCAACCTGTATGCTCTCGTTGGCTGGCCCTCACTACATATTAGTTGCCAAACCCACTGGCTCCAGGTCATCTATAAGTCTATGCTAGGTAAAGCCCCGCCTTACCTTAGCTCACTGGTCACCGTAGCAACACCCACCCGTAGCACACACTCCAGCAGGTATATTGCACTGGTCACCCCCAAAGCCATCACTTCCTTTGGCCGCCTTTCCTTCCAGTTCTCTACTGCCAATGACTGGAACGAATTGCAAAAATCACTGAAGCTGGAGGCTTATATCTCCCTCTCTAACTTTAAGCATGAGCTGTCAGAGCAGCTCACTGTACCTGTACACAGCCAATCTGTATATAGCACACCACAACTACCTCATCCCCATATTGTTACTTATCCTCTTACTCCTTTGCACCCCAGTATCTCTACTTGCACATCATCATCTGCACATCTATCACTCCAGTGTTAATGCTAAATTGTAATTATTTCACCTCCATGGCTTATCTATTGCCTTATACCTCCCTACTCTTCTACATTTGCACACACTGTACATAGATTTTTATATTGTGTTATTGACTGTACGTTTGTTTATGTGTAACTCTGTGTTGTTGATTTTGTCACACTGCTTTGCTTTATCTTGGCCAGGTCGCAGTTGTAAATAAAAACTTGTTCTCAACTGGCCTACCTGGTTAAATAAAAGGTGAAATAAATAAATAAAACATTTTTCATGCATTTCATTGAACCCTCCCAATATTTGAAAGCTCCCAATATTGCTTTGGTTCGTCAAATTTGGAGAGACCCACTTGGTGACTTACCGCTGAGTCAGGTTCCTGGAGCGAACCACACAAACTCTATAATATAGGCAAAAACTTTACTTTTATCTTCAAGTGGCTGTTCGTTTGTGCTGTTCTTCCAAGAAGCCCATCCGCAGCTGAAGATTTTCACAGTCTCTGGGCCCTTTTCGCCACTCCTGGCAAGCTCGCTCGTAACCATAGCAACAGTGCATATTATGCCTTAGCACTGGTTCAAAAATAAACAGACATGTCCACTGCCCAGACAGGTGCATGTCTAATGACCTAGACACACGTATAGAGTGCATTCATCCTGCTGACTACTACAAAATGTATAATGGGCACATTATGGAATATTTCCAATATCGCTTCTAAGGAGGGTATTCCTGTCTGTAGGTTTCCTATAGAGATCTGTAGAGAGGGAGGTTTTGTCCTTAATAACCATAACATCAAGAAAACTGATTTGTGGTCGTAGTTAATGGTGAAATGAGGGTGTATAGTTTAGATAAGCATGGAATTCCAAAAGTTGTTCCTAGGTCCCTGTACAGATCAGGAAAATGTAATCCAAATATCTCAGAATTAGGAGAAAATTGGTGAGAAAAGGGTTAAGGTCTGGATTCAGAACCACCTGTTTTTCAAACATTCCAAGAGATACAGTACCAGTCAAAAGTTTGGACACACCTACACATTCAGGGGTTTTTCTTAATTTTGACAATTTTCTACATTGTCAAATAATAGTGAAGACATCAAAACTATTAAATAACTTATATGGAATCATGTAGTAACCATAAAAGTGTTAAACAAATCAAAATATATTTTGTTTTAGATTCTTCAAAGTAGCTACCCTTTGCCTTGATGACAGCTTTGCACATTCTGTCAACTAGCTTCACCTGGAATGCTTTCCCTACAGTCTTAAAGGGGTTCCCACATATGCTGACCCTTTTGACCTCCTCCTTTTCCGCAGCAACCAGTGATCTGGGCCACGGCACCAATGTAACAGTATAGCTTTCATCCGTCCCCTTGCCGGCTCGAACCAGGGACCCTCTGCACACAGGCAAAATGGTCACCAACAAAGCATCCTTACCCATCGCGCCACAAAAGCCATGGCCCTTGCAGAGCAAGGGGAACAACTACTTCAGGTCTCAGAGCGAGTGACGTCACCCGGTTGAAACGCTATTAGTGCACACCACTGCTAACTAGCTAGCCATTTTACATCGGTTACATATGTAAACTTCTGACCCACTGGGAATGTGATGAAAGAAATAAAAGCTGAAAAAAACAATTCTCTCTGCTATTATTCTGACATTTTACATTCTTGAAATAAAGTGCTGATCCCAACTGACCTACGACAGGGAATTTGTACTAGGATTAAATGTCAGGAATTGAGAAACTGAGTTTAAATGTATTTGGCTAAGGTGTATGTAAACTTCTGACTTCAACTGTAAGTCTGATGGCCTAGAAGCTGCTTTTCAGTCTCTATGTCCCAGCTTTGATGCACCTGTACTGACCTCGCCTTCTGGATGATAGCGGGGTGAACCGGCCGTGTCTCTGGTGGTGGATGTCATAGATTGTTTTGGCCTTCCTGTGACATCAAGTGCTGTAGGTGTCCTGGAAGGCAGGTAGTTTGCCCCTGGTTGTGCATTGGGCAGACTACACCACCTTCTGGAGAGCCCTGCGGTTGTGGGTGGTGCAGTTGCCGTGCCAGCCGGTGATACTGCCCGACAAGATGCTCTCAATTGTGCATCTGTAAAAGTTTGTGGGTTTTAGGAGCAAAGACAATTCTTCTTGCCTCCTGAGGTTGAAGAGGTGCTGTTGCGCCGCCTTCACCACACTGTCTGTGTGGGTGGACCATTTTAGATTGTCAGTGATGTGTACGCCAAGGAACTTGAAGCTTTCCACCTTCTTTACTGCAGTCCCATTGATGTGAATAGAGGCGTGCTCCCTCTGCTGTTTCCTGAAGTGCACAATCAGCTCCTTTGTTATGTTGACTTTGATACAGCCAGCTGGGTTCTCAGTTCATTAAGCAGACAGGAATAAAGAACTCTCCGGGAAGAAGAAAGGCGGAGGTGTATGCTTCATGATTAACTACTCATGGTGTGATTGTGATAACATACAGAAACTCAAGTCCTTTTCTTCACCTGACCTAGAATAGCCTCACATCAAATGCTGACCGTATTACCTCCCAGGAGAATTATCTTCGGTTATAGTCACAGCCGTGTATATTCCCCCTCAAGCTGATACCACGACGGCCCTCAAGGAACTACACTGTTAACTACATATACTGAAGCTTCATTTATTGTAGCTAGGGATTTTAGCCATGAAATTTTGAGGAAAACGCTACCGAAGTTCTATCAACACTTTGACTGTAGGACTAGCTTAGAGAAAACACTAGATCACTGCTACATTTTCCATTTTGCTCCTCCCTTCCTACACTCAGAAACTCAAACAGAAAGCACCCATGTTAAGGTCTATTCAACTCTTCTGACCAATCGGAATTCATGCTTCAAGCTTGTTTTGATCACGCAGACTGGGATATCTTCCTGGCAGACGCTGAGAATAACATTGATGCTTACATGGACACGGTGACTGAGTTCATCAGGTAGTGTACAGGGGATGTACACGGTGACTATTTTTGCCCAAACCAGAAACCGTAGATAGATGACTGCATTGGCGCAAAACTGAAAGCGTGAACCACTGCATTTACCCAAGGCAAGTTGACTGGTAATATGGTCTAATACAAACAGTGTAGTTATACCCCTCAAAAGGCAATCAAACAGGCAAAACGTCAGTACAGAGACAAAGTGGACAGCTCAGGCACAAGAGAAATGCGGCAGGGTCTAAAGACAATCATGGATTACAAAAGGAAAACCAGCCACGCCGTGGACACTGAACTGAACTAAACGACTATCACTCCGTAGTACTCACTTCTCATGAAGTGCTTTGAGAGGCTTGTTAAGGATCGTAATCACCTCCACCTTACATCCTAGACCCACTTCAATTTTCTTACCGTCCCAATAGATCCACAGACAATGCAAATGCAATTGCACTGCACACTTCCCTATCTCATCTGGACAAGAGGAATACCGACGTCAGAATGCTGTTCATTGACTATAGCTCAGCATTCAACACTATGTAACCTTTCAAACTCATCATTAAGCTCGGGTCCCTGGGTCTGAACTTGTGCAACTGGGTCCTGGACTTCCTGACGGGCCGCCCCCAGGTGGTGAAGGTAGGAAACAACACCTCCACTTCGCTGATCCTCAACACAGGGGCCCCACAAGGGTGCGTGCTCAGCCCCCTCCTGTACTCCCTGTTCAACCATGACTGCATGGCCACGCTTGCCTCTAACTCAATCATCAAGTTTGCAGACGACACAACAGTAGTTTGCCTGATTACCAACAATGACGAGACATACTACAGTGAGGAAGTGAGGGCCCTGGCAGAGTGGGGCCCGGAAAATAACCTCTCTCTCAAAATCAACAAAACGAAGGAGCTGATCGGAGTCAGCACCCTTCTATCCACATCGACGGGACCACAGTTGAGAAGGTGGAAAGCTTCCAGTTCCTTGGTTTACACATCACTGACAATCTGAAATGGTCCACCCACACAGACAATGTGGTGAAGAAGGCGCAGCAGTGCCTCCAACCTCAGGAGGCTGAAGAAATTTGGATTGGCCCCTAAGACCCTCAACCTACCACCCGGTTACTCAACCC
Source organism: Oncorhynchus mykiss (assembly GCF_013265735.2). Taxonomy (NCBI): domain Eukaryota; kingdom Metazoa; phylum Chordata; class Actinopteri; order Salmoniformes; family Salmonidae; genus Oncorhynchus; species Oncorhynchus mykiss. The sequence continues at coordinate 28,655,207 of NC_048571.1, forward strand.
AGCACCTCAGAGGCTACTGCCCTATACATAGACATGGAAGCACTGGCTACTTTAATAATGGAGCACGAGTCACTTGAATAATGTTTATATACTGCTTTACTGATCTCATGTGTATTTAATGTATTATTTTCTACTGTATTTAGTCAATGCCACTCTGACATTGCTCATCTTAATATTTATACATTTCTTAATTCCATTATTTTACTTTTGGATGTGTGTATTGTTGTGACTTGTTAGATACTACTGAACTGTTGGAGCTAGGACCACAAGCATTTCGCTACACTCGCAATAACATCTGCTAAATATGTGTATGTTACCAATAAAATGTGTTTACCGTACATCTGATAACATTGATGTTAAATCTCTTCATAGAAAGTCCTTCCTGTTCATTTTTTTGATGATAAAGTGGTTATTGGATGCATCTATCGGCCACCCTATTCTGACATTGGTAGTTTCATTAATATCTTTGCATCAACCTTGGATTTGATGTAGATAAAATGTGTTTTCTATTGGGTGATTACAAATTGTATTTAAAAGTGAGAACCACTCACTGACATCTGACTTTGGGAATACTTTATACTTCTGCTATCTGTATTCTTTGAATAATAATGTGGCTAATACAGGTATACTTTTAACTGACAATTCTGACTATTTTCCACTTCTCTTTGGCAGCTGGAATGATTAGTAGCATTAAGGATAGAATAGTTAATACAAGTAATTGTGAGCGCTTTAAGATGTTGTTTGTTGATATTTCATGGAAAAAAAATTCTAATTAGACCGATGTGGAGTCTGCTTACCAGACTTTTCTCACATCTTTCAATTCTTTATTTCACCACTGCTTTCCCATAGTTAAATCACGTAAGAGATCAGCATATGGGTTCCATATGTTAAACCGTTAAACAAAGTTAAACAAAGTTAGACAAAACAATCAAATCCCTCTCCCCTGATTTCTGCAAATTACAAAAAGTATAAGATTAAATTCACTCACCTACTGTATGTTACTAACAAATTCCAGGAATCCTTAAATAATATAAAGTCAATTTGTAAAATCATCAATCAACTTTTGAATAAGAAAAAGGCATCTACAACAATCCCATGTCAATTTATTGTTGAAAATAAGATACGAAATCAATAGTGATCCTAATGTTATTTAATAATGAGAATGTAATATTGTTTTGGGGTAATGTAGGTTTCCTTCTGTCAAAGAAAATACAGAACTGATGGAAATCCCTTGGATTACATTAAGGGACATTTCCCTTCTCTCCTTCAGTTTGATCCCCCTGATGTAATGGAGGGGATGGAGGTAATTGGTGACTTAAAGATATCAAAAGCAGGTTATGATGAGATTGGTGCCTCTTTGGTGAAATCAGTGTCTTCCTCGCTTACTGAGCCTCTAACCTAAATTGTCACCAAATCAATGCAAACAGGTATTGTTCCTAAGATTATATTATTGCCAAAGTTATCCCCCCTTTCTATAAATCTGGGGATTTCAGATCTTTCACAAATGACTGCCCAATATCTGTACTACGTTTGTTTTTTATCCTAGAAAAATAGGTGTATAAGAGAATGTTAGAACTTTTAAATCAACACTATTCTATATGAGTACCAATATGGTTTTCGTAAAAACTACTCCATAGATATGGCTCTTTTGCAACTTGTGGATGAAATCGTTACAGCACTGAACAATGAATACGCTCTTGGCATCTTTTTAGATTAATCTAAAGCATTTGACATGGTGGAGCATGAAATATTACTTTCTACATTTCATTATTATAGTTTTCATGATTATACATATAATTGGCTATATAGTTATGTTTATGATAGAGAACAATTAGTTTATGCAAACGGCTGGCTCACTAATTAAAGAAGCCAACTCAGGAATGGCCAAATTATCTGAATGGTTCCAATTATCTTTAATTAAATGTTTTTTTTAAATTCAACATTATTGTATTCACTAGTAGGAATAATAAATATTGTAAGAAAAGAGCCAAATGTCAATTGGTGGGAATTAAAATGGAACAAGTCACATCCACTAGATTCCTCAGAGTTCTAATTGATGAAAAGTTATCCTGGAAAGATCATATTCAATTTGTCTGCATTAAAGTAACAAAATCTGTTGGTATCATCAGAAAGATTAGTGGTTTGGTTCATTAAGCTCGCTTCCTAACTCTATACTATAGCTTAATTTTACCATATCTCATTTACTGTAATATTGTCTGGGCCAGTACATATGTCTCCTACCTACACAAATGACTCATTATACAAAATATATTTGCAAGACCTCCTCTAATTACCTGGCTTCATCTGCACCTTTGTTTCAGAAACTCAATATCTTGTCTATTTACGACATTAATGTACACCTGTCATAACAAATGGTAATTTACAGATTGTTTTACAAATCATATTATTTGATTATTTTATATATTGTACACATGATAAGTCCACGCAGTCGGTGATATTCTGAAGTACCCAAAAAGGCCACTAGATGACATCTGATAAAATTAATTAAAAACTTAAGTTACCAAACTTTGAAAGTTTCCAGTAATATACCCTCGTTTTGCAACTCTATTCATGATACATTCATGATTATTCATTATCATAGGAGAATTGATAATGTAGAAGTGTTCAGAAACACTTCTACACATCCTGTAGAAGCCCGAACTGGATATCGACATCCTCTATAACTACTGCCCCATCTCCAACCTCCCCTTCCTGGCCAAAACCCTTAAACATATTGTTGCCTGATATCCTGATTCTCCTTGACCTGAGTGCTGACTTTTATGCTGTTCTCCAGGCTGGAGGGCTTGGATGCTGAGGGCACCACATTCTCCTGGCTACAAGCCTACCTCACCAACCAGATGCACTACATCTCCCTCAATGGCCATAATACATAACACATATGGAATCATGTAGTAACCAAAAAAGTGTTAAACACATCAAAATATATTTTACATTGGAGATTCTTCAAAGTAGCCACACTTTGCACACTCTTGGCATTCTCTCAACTAGCTTCACATGGAATGCTTTTCCAACAGTCTTAAAGGAGTTACCCACATATGCTCAGCACTTGTTGGATGCTTTTGCTTCACTCTGCAGTCCGACTCATCCCAAACCATCGCAATTGGGTTGAGATCGGGTGATTGTGGAGGCCAGGTCATTTGATGCAGCACTCCATCACGCTCCTTCTTGGTCAAATAGCCCTTACACAACCAGGAGGTGTGTTGAGTCATTGTTCTGTTGAAAAACAAATGATAGTCCACCTAGCGCAAATCAGTTGCAATGGTGTATCGCTGCAGAATACTGTGATAGCCATGTTAAGGGTGGCCTTGAATTCTAGTTGGCATGCTGACTGCAGGAATGTCCACAAGATGTGTTGCCAGATAATTTAATGATAATTTCTCTACCATAAGCCACCTCCAATGTCATTTTAGAGAATTTGGCAGTATGTCCAACCTGCCTCACAACCGCAGACCACGTGTAACCACGTGAGCCCAGGACCTCGACATCCGGCTTCTTCACCGACGGGATCATCTGAGACCAGTCACCTTGACAGCTGATGAAACTGAGGAGCATTTCTATCTGTAATAAAGCGCTTTTGTGGGGGAAAACTCATTTGTATTGGTTGTGCCTGGCTCCCCAGTGGGTGGGCCTGGCTCCCAAGGTGTTGTGCCTATGACCTACCTGGCGCACCCATGGCTGCTCCCCTGCCCAGTCATGTGAAATCCATAGACTAGGGCCTAATTAACTTATTTAAATTGATTGATTTCTTTATATGAACTGTAACTCAGTAAAATAATTGAAATTGTTGCATGTTATGTTTAAAAGTTTTGTTCAGTACACACATACTCCGGACTCTGACATTGCTCGTCTTAATATTTATTAATTCCATTCTTTTACTTCTAGATTTGTGTGTATTTTGTGAATTGTTAGATATTACTGCAGTGTTGGAGCTAGGAACACAAGCATTTCACTACACCCGCAATAACATCAGCTAAATATGTGTGACCAATAAAATCTAATTAGATTTTGGGTGTAATAAGTAACAGATTTGAATAGTTTAGGGGGGAAAAGTGTTATTTTATGTTTTAGTAGCATAAGATTAATCAATCAATGCAAAAACAAAATCAGCAATAGAGCATCCTAGGAAAAATGATGTGCATGGTTTTGTTTTTTACAGCCCTGAGTGTCAATTTAACTCTTTATATTGTTAACTATACTGTTAATTTAACATCCGAATCAACTCGAAATGTTACAATGAAAAATCAGCACTAGTTAACACTGGCCAATTTGCTGTGTGCTATGAAAGGGACACATATTCAAGCTTCTATACATTTCAAGAACCTTCGAGAATTCTGAAGAAACGTAGAAGCCATGTCGAAAAAAAACCAAACTTAACTCAAAAGGTTCTTTATTGGGCAAAAGTTCTCCACGGAACCTTAAAGGAAAGGTTCACCCCATTTTGAACGATATACTGTTTTTGTGCATCTCTAAGTAATGTTCTATCTTATAGGCAAGGACATTCAACAAGCACAGCACTTACACAAATTACTGTTGATTGGATGAGAGAAAATTATGATAAAAATATTGTGGCGGCGTTTAGTTAGACTTCAGTGCGGCTTTTGACATTATCGATCATAGTCTGTGGCTGGAACAGCTTGCATTATGGCTTTACAACCACTGCTATATTGTGGATAAAGAGTTACCTGTCTAACAGAACACAGAGCCAGGTAGAATCAGGATGTCCCCAGGGCAGCTGTTTAGGCCCCTTACTTTATTCAATCTTTACTAACGACATGCCACTGACCGTGTCTATGTATGCGGATGACTCAACACTATACACGTCAGCTACTACAGCGACTGAAATGACTGCAACACTTAGCAAGGAGCTGCAGTTAGTTTCAGAATGGGTGGCAAGGAATAAAATAATCCTACATATTTCAAAAACTAAAAACATTGTATTTGGGACAAATCGTTCACTAAATGCTAAACCCCAACTAAATCAGGTAAGAAATAATGTGGAAATTGAGCAAGATGAGATTACTAAATTGCTTGGAGTAACCCTGGATTGTAAAATGTCAAAACATGTTGATACAACAGAAGCTAAGATGGGGAGAAGTCTGTCCATAATAAAGTGTTGCTCTGCCTTCTTGACAACACTGTCAACATATTGAATGCACCAAGCCATCTGTTTAAACTACTAGTACACAGTTCAAATGCCCATGCATACCCCACAAGACAAGACATGCCACCAGAGGTCTCTACACAATCCAGAACAGACTATGTTTGGCGCACAGTACTACATAGAGACATGACATGGAACCCTATTCTATATCAGAAAACTGATGCAAGCAGTAGAATCGGATTAAAAAAAAACTGATAAAAGTACACCTTATGGAACGGAGACTGTGAAGAGATATACAGTTGAAGTCGGAAGTTTACATACACCTTAGCCAAATACATTTAAACTCAGTTTTTCCACAACTCCTGACTTTTAATCCTAGTAAAAATTCCCTGTTTTAGGTCAGTTAGGATCACCACTTTATTTCAAGAATGCGAAATGTCAGAATAATAGCAGAGAGAATTACATATTTCAGCTTTTATGTCTTTCATCACATTCCCAGTGGGTTAGAAGTTTACATACACTCAATTAGAATTTGGTAGCATTGCCTTTAAGGTTATGTCAATTGTTATGTCAATTTGAGACTCGTTTTACTGTGGATATAGATCATTTTGCACCTGTTTCCTCCAGCATCTTCACAAGGTCCTTTGCTGTTGTTCTGGGATTGATTTGCACTTTTCGCATCAATGTATGTTCATTTCTAGGAGACAGAACGCGTCTCCTTCCTGAGCAGTATGATCCCATGGTCCCATGGTCCCATGGTGTTTATACTTGCGTACTATTGTTTGTACAGATGAATGTGGTACCTTCAGGCATTTGGAAATTGCTCCTAAGGATGAACCAGCGGAGGTCTAGTGGAGGTCTTGTGGAGGTCTACAATTTTTCTGGGATATTGGCTGATTTCTTTTGATTTTCCCATGATGTCAAGCAACGAGGCACTGAGTTTGAAGGTAGGCCTTGAAATACATCCACAGGTACACCTCCAATTGACTCAAATTATGTCAATTAGCCTATCAGAAGCTTCTAAAGCCAAGACATCATTTTGGGGGATTTTGTCATCTGTTTAAAGGCACAGTCAATTTAGTGTATGTGAACTTCTGACCCGCTGGATTTGTGATACAGTGAATAAGTGAAATAATCTGTCTGTAAACAATTGTTGGAAAAATTACTTGTGTCTTACACAAAGTAGATGTCCTAACCGACTTGCCAAAACTATAGTTTGTTAACAAGAAATTTGTGGAGTGGTTGAAAAACGAGTTAATGACTCCAACCTAAGTGTATGTAAACTTCCGACTTCAACTGTGTGTGTAAATATATATTTTTATATATATATATATATATATATACACACAGCGCACTACTTTTTCCAGATTATGTTACGTTACCTTATTCTAAAATTGATTCAATATTTTTGGTCCGTCATCAATCTACACACAATACCCCATAATGACAAAGTGAAAACAGGTTTTTAGAAATGTTTGCAAATTTATTACGAATAAAACACAGAAAAAACATATTTACATAAGTATTCAGACCCTTTACTCGGTACTTTGTTGAAGCACCTTTGGCAGTGACTACAGCCTCAACTCTTCTTGAGGATTACGATACAAGCTTGGCACATCTGTATTTGGGGAGTTTCTCCTTTTTTCTCCGCAGATCCCCTCAATCTCTGTTAGGTTGGATGGGAAGTGTCGCTGCACAGCTATTTTCAGGTCTCTCCAAAAATGTTCAATCGGGTTCAAGTCCGGGCTCTGGCTGGGCCACTTAAGGTCATTGAGACTTGTCCCGAAGCCACTCTTGCGTTGTCTTGGCTGTGTGCTTCGGGTCGTTGTCCTGTTGGAAGGTGAACAGAAATACCTTTATTTACTTAAGTACTCCGACTCTTTGCTATGAGACTTGCTATGAGACTCGAAATTGAACTTGGGTGCATCCTGTTTCAATCGATAATCCTTGAGAAGTTTCTATACATTGATTGGAGTCCACCTGTGGTAAATTTAATTGATTGCACATGATTTTGAAAGGCACACACCTGTCTATATAAGGTCCCACAGTTGACAGTGCATGTCAGAGCAAAAACCAAGCTGTGAGGTCGAAGGGATTGTCCGTAGAGAGGACAGGATTCTGTTGAGGTACAGATCTGGGAAGGGTACTGATACATTTCAAATACAAATAAAAATGTTATGTCACATGCGCCAAATACAAATACGCTTACTTACAAGCCCTTAACCAACAATGCAGTTAAAAAAATATGAATAAGAAATTAAAGTAACAAATAATTAAAGAGCAGCAGTAAAATGACAATAGCGAGGCTATATACAGGGGGAACCGGTATTGTTAATGTGTGGGGGCACCAGTTAGTCCAGGAAAGGGAAGACCCCCATGAAATGGTCAAAAATGTATACAATTTCAAAAACATTACAATACATTCAGATTTCACAACACACGGTGTGCCCTCAGGCCCCTACTCCACCACTACCACATATCTAGCTTAGAATCAACACAGGTATCCTCATAGTGGCCTGATGGATAGTCATTTAAGACAGTTTGATTTGGCAATCATAACCCACATAGACATCAGGTTGAAGTTAGGGCAGCAGGCAATGTATTCCTATGGGGAGAGATGTCATTGTAAACTGTTTGAAGAAAACAGGGTGTTTTCACTATTAAGGGTTAATTCCACACAGTCAAGGTTAGGCTTGGGCAGATCGGGAGGACCTTAGGAACGTTCCTGTGGTTGAATTGTGTTTCTAGCCTCAATGGTTCTGCCGCTGTCACTCAAAAGCACCTCAAACTTAGACCAGGCTTAATTTTGGGCCTACTTTTTGCACAAGTGGGGCATCTCATTGAACTCTGCATGGCTTATAAACTACAGTGATGTTGATTTCAGCCTGTCCATTCGGTGATGGTTCATCACTGTTTAAACTTATTGGAAATGGACAAAAGTCAGTCATCAAGTCAGTGTCCATCAGTCAATAAGATATCATTCTGACACCAAACTGATACATACTGACACCAAACCCACTTTGTCCAACTTGTTTAGTAGCCAACTATCACATATTTCAGTGCCGGCCTGAAATTCACAGAGCCTTCTATTAAAACCATTAAAAAAACATAAAACATGTAGTTACGTTCTAGCTGCAGGTCCAGTCCTGGCTTTATGTGTAGGCCTAGCTGTGGAGACCCTGAATCCTGAGTTTTGGCTCGATAGGTCATTCGTAGCCCGAGCTGCGATCTTAATTTGTGCTGGAAATGAACTTTTTCTGGGCATTGCTGCGGGATCCCTGAAAGAGCTATCGGCCAGAGACTTTAGGGTCCGTCTCTACGGGCCGAGTTGGTTTCAATGCACCTAGTCTTGTGATTCTGGGACTTTTCTATATGTCGTCATTTTCACGACGTTAAAAATGTATTGAAGTTATTGCAAATGGACTTGGCTGAGAACCTTCTAGAGCCACATAGCTCACCGTGCAGTACCGATCCTAGAACAGGTTTATAAAGTTTCAGAGCTCTAGGTCTGACAGTGATTTGATGGTTTGAACGCAGGTAACTATTGCAGACTGTCTGTAAGCTCCTCACTGTGTCACTTCACATTGACTGTGTTTGCATGCGAGTACAGAAAATCACAGTAAATCACATAGAGCTCCGAAACCCACGTAATCGTATTCGCCTTAACAAATCCGCAACTGAATCTAACTTTAAATAAAATATTAAAAAATTGTTTAACCATCATCAAGCAGACGTTGTACGATTTTTCGTAAATTACGATAGATAAATGCCTGGCTCTATTTTTCCTTACACCGTAGGTTGATGTACTTTAATGTGAAGCGGTCAAATTAGCGCTGTATTACCATTTTTTACCATTAATCCCAGAAAACAGGCATTAACTCAGAGCATTGAGGCCTCGACACCATCTTGTTTCTGGGCTAAAAGTACATTTGGCCAAGCCTGTGCTCACCGAGTTTCGTCTTCGGAGTCTTTTCCTGTTTACGGGAAACGGCCATCTTGCTGATTTTAGGTTTATCATCTTTGTTCATCAGCAAAAGTGAGTAGTACTGCAGACTTTACAGAGGCATACAAACAGCAAATGAAGTTGAGTACATTACTTGATACATACATTGTTGACATGTCAATAGGCTATTTAAGACAACGACAATGGTATATGGTCCTAATTGTCCCTAGAATTTCTAAGCAAACAGCTGGAGGCAGGGCTTTCTCCTATAGAGCTCCATTTTTATGGAATGGTCTGCCTACCCATGTGAGAGACGCAAACTCGGTCTCAACCTTTAAGTCTTTACTGAAGACTCATCTCTTCAGTGGGTGTAGTCTGGCCCAGGAGTGTGAAGGTGAACGGAAAGGCTCTGGAGCAACGAACCGCCCTTGCTGTCTCTGCCTGGCCGGTTCCCCTCTTTCCACTGGGATTCTCTGCCTCTAACCCTATTACAGGGGCTGAGTCACTGGCTTACTGGTGCTCTTTCATGCCATCCCTAGGAGGGGTGCGTCACTTGAGTGGGTTGATGATCACTGATGTGGTGTGGGGGCTGTGCTTTGGCAAAGTGGGTGGGGTTATATTCTTCCTGTTTGGCCCTGTCCGGGGGTGTCATCGGATGGGGCCACAGTGTCTCCTGACCCCTCCTGTCTCAGCCTCCAGTATTTATGCTGCAGTAGTTTATGTGTCGGGGGGCTAGGGTCAGTTTGTTATATCTGGAGTACTTCTCCTGTCCTATCCGGTGTCCTGTGTGAATTTAAGTATGCTCTCTCTAATTCTCTCTTTCTTTCTCTCTCTCGGAGGACCTGAGCCCTAGGACCATGCCTCAGGACTACCTGACATGATGACTCCTTGCTGTCCCCAGTCCACCTGGCCGTGCTGCTGCTCCAATTTCAACTGTTCTGCCTGTGATTATTATTATTTGACCATGCTGGTCATTTCTGAACATTTGAACATCTTGGCCATGTTCTGTTATAATCTCTGCAGTAGTTTATGTGTCGGGGGCTAGGGTCAGTTTGTTATATCTGGAGTACTTCTCCTGTCTTATCCGGTGTCCTGTGTGAATTTAAGTATTCTCTCTCTAATTCTCTCTTTCTCTCTCTCAGAGGACCATGCCTCAGGACTACCTGGCATGATGACTCCTTGCTGTTCCCAGTCCACCTGGCCGTGCTGCTGCTCCTGTTTCAACTGTTCAACTGTCTCAACTGTTCTGCCTGCGGCTATGGAATCCTGACCTGTTCACCGGACGTGCTACCTGTCCCACACCTATTATTTGACCATGCTGCTTGCTGTTTGGGGTTTTAGGCTGGGTTTCTGTACAGCACTTTGAGATATCAGCTGATGTACGAAGGGCTTTATAAATAAATTTGATTTGTATATTCGTCTGAACCTTGTTCTCTCTGACAGTGCAGACAGTCACTCAGAGATGTGTAGATTTCAAGCATGCAGCAATATCGTGAGAAAAGTAAATACTTGTCAACATGTTGGAAAACCCCAAAACAAGGGGGGCTAAGATGCAAATATGTAAAGGTTTTTAGGGACGTCTCTGCTTAACCAGTTATATGATGGAGGAACCCACACATAATAGGCTAACACATTTTTTTGTCTAGATCAAAAATATCCTGTTTAATTCTTCAGATGTTGTCCCTCTTTTTTTTCTTTTTTTTTTACAGGAAATACGAACCAAACCTGTAACATATCACATTATATACGACAACAAAGATCACGTTACATGATCTCTGATTGTTCTGGCAATTCTCACATAGAAATTAATTGGGAGGAAGGATATTTAACATGCTTTTTGCATTTGTATCACACAACACAGTTTTTTTTGAAAATCGTGATACATAAAAAAAGGTGGTAGCTTGTACAATTTTATTTAGACCATTTTTGGAAGTAAGCAGGTAAATGATAATTGCAGGCATATTTGGTTAGTATTTTGACATAACGGTAGCAGAGCTGGTGAATGGTAGCTTTCTGGGCAGAGAGGAGATCTTGTCATATTCATCGTATCCTTTTCCCCGATACTTGGCCTGCATTCCTACTCTGAGTGTGGTTATGGGCTCAGGTCCGAGCGACGTGTTGGCGGAACGGTTGTGATTGAACTAAATTTGGAGCAGGAAAAACAGGCGCGTCGTACCACTGCGTCTGACGTCACCTTTATGACTCTACGCTAAGCGTGCCCTTAACCTTGTTTGCCACATTTTATTTTACACCATTCTGGATTGAATTTCTGTCCGATTTCATCATGTCTCTTGCTGCAGAGGCATTCGTCTCCCAGATAGCAGGTAATGTGTGTAATGTGTGCTTTATGTCTGCAACATAAAGCTAACGTCATTAGCATTCGTTTTGTCGTTAGTTAGCATCAGATGCTAGCCACTAGCTAGCCGTGCAAATATTCATTTTTGTCTGCGGCTTCGCTGACAAATGAGGTAACTAGCTTTCCATATCAAACTAACGTAAACTCACTCACTTTTGTACATCGCATTGGTCCGTACAATTTACCTTATTTTAGCGCCCCAAAAACGTAATACTTCCAGATCAACTGTAATGTCAATACCACTGTAAAGCACAATTTCTCCCCTTTACAACAGAATCAATTACATGACCCCCACGCTGCCCTTTTCTGCATGATTCAAGAAGGCAATGAGCCCCATCAGGTCTTTTTAAAAATGGCGGGTGGGGAAGCGAAACTAATGCGTGATAGTGAGAAGGAGAGATGTTGTGTGGGAAAATTGCTTTTTTCCACTCGATCTGTCCAACTTATCACCTTATCGCCTCTAAAATGTAAATAAAACACTATAAAGAGTTTATATAATGTGTCATTACATACCTATTTGAAGGTTTGTGTCAAATTTGAATTGGGTTTTTAGGGTGGTGCTAAAGTGATCTTGGAAGTGAACAGTGGCTTTGAGAATGATGATCGCATGCAATGATGACGCAGAAAATGACTAGGTATCCCCCTTTGTTTTTAAAGGATGAGAGAAGTGCTACACCTGGTGGAGAGATATTATAAGACAGGAATAGTTGCTTTATGCATGCAGGACGTTACGGCATGACACGTCACGATGTAACGGAGGGTCAGTTTTTTTTCAACTTTTCTCCAATACTATAGAGCCATTACCATGTCGATCAACGCTTGAATAGAAACGTAGTTCACACCCCCGATTTTGAAGTCGACACAGTCCCATGAGTTTTCTTTGTTGCCTCGTTTGAATGTTCTGGTTGCGCACATTTGTACGGAATGGGGTGAGTTTACGTTACACTACACAAAAATATAAACGCAACATGTAAAGTGAGTTGAATGAAATCTCCAAATTTGAATTTTCCATACCCACAAAAAGCATATTTCTCTCTGATTTTGTGCACAGATTTGTTTACATTTTTGTTAGAGCATTTCTCCTTTGCTAAGATAATCCATCCACCTGACAGGTGTGGCATATCAAGAAGCTGACTAAACAGCATCATCATTACACAGGTGCAACTTGTGCTGGGGACAATAAAAGGCCACTCAAAAATGTGCAGTTTTGTCACACAGGTCTCAAGTTGAGGGAGAGTGCAATTGGTATGCTGACTGCAGGAATGTCCACCAGAGCTGTTGACAGACTGCTCATTTCTCTACCATAAGCCACCTCCAATGTCGTTTTAGAGAATTTGTCAGTGCGTCCAACCGGCCTCACAACCACAGACCACTCAGTTTGCTGATGTCAATGTTGTGAACAGAGTGCCCCATGATGGAGTTATGGTATGGGCAGGCTTAATGATGGTGTTGGTGTCGAGCCACGCAGTCGGGGGTTGAACCCGGGAATATAGGAGGAGACTATAGATGCACCCTTGGGGGCCCTTTTTAATATTTTATTTTTATGTTTATACTTTTTATTTAACTAGGCAAGTCAGTTAAAGAACAAATTATTATTTTAATTGAAGGCCTAGGAATAGTGGGTTAACTGCCTTGTTCAGGGGCAGAACGACAGATTTGTACCTTGTCAGCTCGGGGATTCGATCTTGCAACCTTTCGGATACTAGGCTACGCTGCCACCCTTGTGTTGAGGATCAGCGTGGCAGATGTGTTGTCGCATCTTCATGAACCCATCTTTACTTCTATCTTCCATTTTTAATGCTCTGGTACACAGGGAGGAGGCGGGGTTGCTCCAGTACAGTAGGTGGCGTTAATGTTAGAAGAAGTAGAAGAGGCGGGGAAACAATGGTAGCTAGCTAACGAGAACACTGGTAGAAAGTGTCTTTCGCCCCCGCCTGTCGGGCACTGCTTTCCCGCAGTTATTTTAACGACGGCGATGGAAGGTATTAGCGAAGAACACTGGGTGCTAGTGTAACAGAATAGACTTTAGTCCGTCCCCTCGCCCCGGGCTCGAACCAGGGACGCTCTGCACACATCAACAGTCACCCTCGAAGCATCGTTACCCATCGCTCCACAAAAGCCGCGGCCCTTGCAGAGCAAGGGGAACCACTACTTCAAGGTCTCGGAGCAAGTGACGTCACCGATTGAAACGCCACTAGCGCGCACCACCGCTAACTAGCTAGCCATTTCACATCGACTACACTAGCTAGGACTCCGATGCATAGCAGGCGGGATATGGAGCTAGTGAAAGATATGATTGCAGGTGTTGGCTCCGATTCCGGTAGGCAGGAGACGGTGGCGTCCCCGGTAGCTATCTAGCTTTGCCCTCATGTCGGGCACTGATTTCCCGCAGTTCCATTAGTGACGACAAGGGCAGATGTTCAGCAGGCGGGAGCGAAGGACACTGTGCTAACTGGGAGGCGGGGGCAACACGGGTAGCTAGCTAGCTAGCCAGGCGATTAAATTATATAATGTATCAACTTTGCTCGCTCTGTGCGCTGCTCCAAATGTAACAACCGAAGACTTATCAGGGTCTGCATCCCAGCTCGCCATTACGGCTAAATTATATTTTAAAAACTGATGGATGCACAGGAAAAGTGGGATGGAGAGAAGCAGGTGTTTTAAAATGTAACCTTTTATTTAACTAGGCAAGTCAGTCAAGAACAAATTCTTATTTACAATGGCGGCCCACCGGGGAACAGTGGGTTAACTTCCTTGTTCAGGGGCAGAACGACCTTGTCAGTTCGGGATTCGATCCAGCAACTGGTTACTGGCCCAAAGCTCTAACCACTAGACTACCTGCTGCCCCCAGCTAATCGCTCGAAGGGGATGCAGCTGGCTGATCACAGCTGCCACACATGAGATGTGCGTGAAAGTGAAGTTGACATTATTGGACTGGTGCATACAAGCAACTAGTTGCTGAATTTGTATTTTTTACTGCATAGATTTATTATTATAAAGTATGTTTAAAATCAAACAGGTGTCAGCTGGTTCTTTAGCTCGGTAGGGCCGATGCGTAAGGTGCATTACCAGCGCTTTGAAAAGTTGATTTAATAATACTTTACTGTGGATATATTGTCTAAAATTTGTTGCCACGCAGACAATCGGTAATGTAATTTTATTCAATATTCTAGGTTGTAGAGGACCATTTCCAGAATCAAACAGTGTAATGTCCCAGACGTTGGTCGTCTGATCCCCAGGCAATGTTATACTAGGCCTCTGAAATTCAATCATCCTCACAGGAACATTTTATGATGTTGCCTCTCAGATTGGCTCAAGCTCAAAATTCATCATGTCACAACAGTGTCACTGTTCTGCAACCTGACAAACTCCTCAATGTGACCTTTTGCCAATGCTCTCCTGAATATTTTGTCCCACAGCTGCGGAGCCATGGCCTGAAAATGCCACCTTGTATCAGCCTCTGAGAGGTAAGTCATTCACTCACTTTAGAGACAAAACTGTTCAAATACCTACTTCTGCATTTACAATGTTAAATCATGTGTTGGATAATGCGAAAGTTATTTACTTTATTAATTAAGTTTAGTTTAGTTTTTAGGCTTAAGGCTTAAGCCCTGAACCCTACAATGTTGTGGACTATTAGTGTACTGCTAAACATACCTAATTAAAGTGATTTGATGTAATGTTGAGGAAAATTATGCTAATGATTCCGAGAGGAATACAGGTTTTTAGGAATTTTAATAACTGTTTGAGCCATATTTATCAATGTATCTTGTCACTTTTTAATGTGCAAATGCATGTCTGTCTGTTGCCTGTTTGTTTTTTCAGAGGATCAGATACTACTATCAGATTGTGCATCATCACTTGCTGTACAGGTAAGATAATGTTTATGCCTTTGCCATAGCCAAATAGGATGTGAAACTAAGACAGTTGGCTCGTTGGCATTAGCCGTTACACAAATGTTGTGGTATAGGCTAGGCCTCCTTAAAAGACCATACAGTACAAGGGGCCCGTGAAGCTAGTCCTCCGATCAAACATGGCCAAATGTGTTGATAGCGTTTGTCATATTTTATAAAACTTTTCATAAGACACCTGTTTTCATTAAAATCCAACAACTTCATGGATGTCATTGTTATATGGAAGAAAAAAATTAGAGGGTGGAAACCCCTGTGCAGATGATGGCTGCTTGTCGTTGTTGGCTCTATTGTAGCTATCTGGTATACAACTGTGCATGCCTGTGTCATGGACAGGATCTGAACTTGGGTCTCCAGGGGAGAAACAAACATGTTAGACCAACAGGAAATTCCCACATCACAAGACCATGAGCTGGACTCATGTCTGCTACATTCACCCGCCTTTGACCTCCTCACCAAAAAGAGCCTTGCCCCACAGTTGGGCGCCATTGTCACCAGCGGGGTCTGAAACCAACATCTTGACAATTTGTCGTCGCAGACTCCGGTGACAATAGATTTCATGTGCCTTGGGGAGTTAGGTCTTAGCACAGCGTCTGCGGTGGGTGTGAAGTCCACTCTTGAGAGGCAGACTCGGCCATAGTTGTCACATTTGTAGACTGCCCTGCTGTTGCAGATCAGGGGCCCCCAATTACATTCAGCCGTGGGCCGATTTATTTATTTCCCTGAGCGGAGGGTCGGGGGGCTGGAACAAAGTTATAAATAATTTGTACACTGCAAGATCCCAAACATATAGTATTTGACAAAAATGGAATAATTTCAAACCTTGATTACATTGGGATATGATCACATATGCCTCTTTATGTGTGGGAATACTTGGGAAACAGATTTCCTGAATTTAAATCACTGAGCTGATTTCTTGGTGATTTTATAGTCTTATATCCAACTAAATATTTATTTATACATTTTTTGCTCAGACGACTTGGGGGGGACAAATAAAATCACCCGCGGGCCTGGTTATGCCTTCCGGCTGCTTATTGGGGAAGCCTGTTGTAGATGTTGCGGCGGTGTCCTGATCTTTCATTTTTGCTCTTTACTACTTAGTGTTGCGCCAGGGTGGACTTGCTGGTTAGCAGCCCGCTGCGAAGTGCCCGCTGTTAGTGAAGATAGTCCTGGGTGCCATCTTCTCAGGTGTCTGTGTTGATGCCAAAGGACTTGAGGTCTTGCTTGCAGAAATATCTGTGGTCTCTTTCCAGAGGATAATTCTGCATAGAGAATGTCCTTAGGGGTTTGTCAGTTGGTGTTTAGCGGTACACAAGTAGCGTTCAATCGGTGACTTCACCTGCTCTGAGACTGCTTTTGTGGAGTGACGGGTAATAATGCCTTATGGCTGACAGTTGTCGATGTTTTCAGAGGGTCTCTGACTGAGCCCAGGATGGAGCAAGGAGAGGGACGGAAGCCACAGTTACATTAGCATGGTGGCTAAGTGTGAAATGTTTTCCTCTGGGAAATGCTAACTGTTTCCCATCCCAAATATTAACCTTTAGACTACTGAAATGGAATTTAGTCCAAATACTGTATTTTTTTCACAAATGGGATGACTAGATAGTACTTTATGTAGCCTTTTATTTCTAAAATATAATGCAGAGACCCTCAAATAAAAGGTGATATTCTTTACCTTCACCTAATATCCATATGTAATTTGACTGCAAAAATAATGAGAAAGAAAACAATAGATTTAACATATGCGTTTAACCCCTTGAGACAATACATGAGTCTTTCTGGTTAAGTCTGTAAGAGCTTTGCACACCTAGATTGTACAATGTTTGTACATGGTTCTTTAAAAATGTCTTTAAGGTCTCTCGAGTTGGTTGTTCATCATCGCTAGACAGCCATTTTCATGTCTTGCCATAGATTTTCAAGCTGATTTTAAGTCAACTGTAACTAGGCCACTCGGGAACATTCAAGTAAAGTAATCTAACAATTTCACAACAACTACCTTATACACACAAGTGTAAAGGAATGAATAAGAATATGTACATATACAGTGAGCACCATAATTCATTGGACAGTGACCATTTTTTGTTATTTTGGTTCTGTACTCTAGCACTTTGAGTTTGAAAGGATGCAATGACAACGAGGGTGAAGTTACTTTATTCTACATTATGTTAAACTGTCCAATGTTTTTTGATGGCCGAATATTGGGGGGGGACTATGTACAAAAGCTTCTATAATTTCTAAACGGTTCATCCGATGAGTATGAAAATACCCTTAAATATTAAAGCTGAAAGTCTGCACTTCACCCTCATTGTCATTGTATCCTTTCAAACTCAAAGTGCTAGAGTACAGAACCAAAATAACAAAAACATGGTCACTGTTCAATTAGATGAGTAATGTAGGGTATGTAAACATTATATAAAGTGGCATTCTTTAAAGTGACTAGTGATACTTTATTACATCCAATTTTTAATTATTAAAGTGGTGAGAGATTTGAGTCAGTATGTTGGCAGCAGCCACTCGATGTTAGTGATGGCTGTTTAACAGTCTGATGGCCTTGAGATAGAAGCTGTTTTTCAGTCTCTTGTTCCCAGCTTTGATGCACCTGTACTAACCTTGCCTTCTGGATGATAGTGGGGTGAACAGGCAGTGGCTCGGGTGGTTATTGTCCTTGATGATCTTTTTGGCCTTCCTGTGACATTGGGTGATGTAGGTGTCCTGGAGTGCAGGTAGTTTGCCCCCGGTGATGCGTTGTGCAGACCTCACTACCCTGTGGAGAGCCTTGCGGTTGTGGGCGGAGAAGTTGCCGTACCAGGCGGTGATACTGCCCGTCAGGATGTTCTCGATTGTGCATCTGTAAAAGTTTGTGTTTTTGGTGACAAGCCAAATTTCTTCAGCCTGCTGAGGTTGAAGAGGCACTGTTGCGCCTTCACCACACTGTCTGTGTGGGTGGACCATTTCAGTTTGTCTGTGATGTGTACGCCAAGGAACTTTCCACCTTCTCCACTACTGTCCCGTTGATGTGGATAGGGGGGTGCTCCCTCTGTTATTTCCTGAAGTCCACAATCATCTCCTTTGATTTGTTGACTTTGAGTGTGAGGTTATTTTCCTGACACCACACTCCGAGGGCCCTCACCTCCTGGAGATGATTGTGGAGATGTTGTTTCCTACCCTCACCACCTGGGAGTGGCCCGTCAAAGTCCAGAACCCAGTTGCACAGGGCAGGGTCGTTTAGCTCAGTTACTTTGTTCCTGTTCCCAAGAAAGCTAATGGTGGCCCTCTTGAAGCATGTGGGAATAGCAGACTGACATAGGGATTGATTGAGTATGTCCGTAAACACACCAGCCAGCTGGTCTGCGCATGCTCTGAGGACACAGCTAGAGATGCCGTCTGGGCCGGCAGCCTTGCGAGGGTTAACCCGTTTTAAATGTTTTACTCACGTTGGCTGCGGTGAAGGAGAGTCTGCCGGTTTTGGTAGCGGGCTGTGTTGGTGGCACTGTATTGTCCTCAAAGTGAGCAAAGAAGTTGTTTAGTTTGTCAGGGAGCAAGACATCTGGGTCTGTGACAGGGCTGGTTTTCTTTTTGTTGTCCGTGATTGACTAGACCTCTCGTGTATGAGCCATTGAATTGAGTCTCTACTCTGTCTCTATACTGACGCTTAGCTTGTTAGATTGCCTTGCTGAGGAAATAGCTACACTGTTTGTATTTGGTCATGTTTCCGGTCGCCTTGCCCTGATTAAAAGCAGTGGTTCGCGCTTTTAGTTTTGTGCGAATGCTGCCTTCAATCCACAATTTTGGGTTGGGGAAGGTTTTAATTGTCGCCGTGGGTACAATATCACCGATGCACTTGCAAATAAACTCGCTCACCGACTCAGCGTATACATCAATGTTGTTGTTCGACGCTATCAGGAACATTTCCCAGTCCACATGATCGAAGCAATCTTGAAGCGTGGAATCAGATTGGTCGGACCAGCGTTGAACAGACCTGAGCACGGGCGTTTCCTGTTTTAGTTTCAGTCTATAGGCTGGGAGCAACAAAATGGAGTCGTGGTCAGATTTGCCAAAAGGAGGGCGAGGGAGAGCTTTGTTTGTGTTGCGGAAGTTAGAGTAACAATGATCCAGAATATTTCCAGCCCGGGTCACGCACGCGATATGCTGATAAAATTTAGGGAGCCTTGTTTTGAGATTAGCCTTGTTAAAAATCCCAGCTACAATAAATGCAGCCTCAGGATATGTGGTTTCCAGTTTACACAGAGTCCAAGGAAGTTCTTTCAGGGCTGTCGAGGTGTCTGCTTGGGAGGGGGGGATGTACACGACTATAAATGAAGAGAATTCTCTTGGTAGATAATGCGGTCGGCATTTGATTGTAAGGAATTCTAGGTCAGGTGAACTGGAATTGTTCAGGACTTGTTCCTGTATGTTATGATCACACCATGACTCGTTAATCATAAGGCACACACCCCCGCCCTTCTTCTTACCAGAGACATGTATGTTTCTGTCGGTGTAATGCGTGAAGGAACCAGGTGGCTGTACCGGCTCTGATAACATATCTCGAGTGAGCCATGTTTCCGTGAAACAGAGAATGTTGCAATCTCCGATGTCTCTCTGGAAGGCAACCCTTGCTCGGATTTCGTCTACCTTGTTGTCAAGATACTGGACATTGGCTAGTAGTATACTCGGGAGCGATGGGCGATGTGCCCGTCTACGGCGCCTGACGAGAAGACCGCTCCGTCTGCTCCTTCTGCGGCACCGTTGTTTTGGGTCGCCTGCTGGGATCCGATCCATTGTCCTGGGTGGTGGACCAAACAGAGGATCCGCTTCGGGAAATTCGTATTCCTGGTCGTAATGTTGGTAGGTTGACATTGCTCTTATAGCCAATAGTTCCTCCCGGCTGTATGTAATAAGACTTAAGATTTCCTGGGGCAACAGTGAAAGAAATAATACATCAAAAAACAAAATGCTGCATAGTTTCATCTGTCGGTGCCGGTGTTGCTTTATCTGGGGGTTTTTAAAACCAGGTGTGCTCTTCATTTGAGCAATATGAGATAGAAGGGAGTTCCTTGCAATAATGGCTCTAATACTGTATGTTTCTTGAATTTATTCTGGATTTGGGGACTGAAAAGACATCTGGTGGTGGCAAGTGTGTGTGTCAGAGCTGTGTGTAAGTTGACTCTGCTAACTATTTAGAATTTAAAAATATTAATGCCGTCAGTCTCTCAACTCTTAGCCAAGAGACTGGTATGTCACTGGTATATTAGCCCTCTGATTAGCCCAGCTTTCTTTGCAGCACTTGATCACATGGCAGGACAATAATCAAGATGAGACTAAACTAGAGCCTGTAGGACTTGCTTTTTGGAGTGTTTTGTCAAAAAAGCACAGCATCTCTTTATAATGAACATGCCTCTCCTCGTCTTTACAACCGTTGACTCTATATGTTTTGACCATGACCGATTTTGCAATCTAAGGCAACACCAAGTAATTTAGTCCCCTCAATTTGTTCAACAGCCACACCATTCATTACCAGATTCAGCTGAGATCTAGAGCTTAGGGAATGATTTGTATCAAATAAAAATGCTCTTAGTTTTAGAGATGTTCAGGACCAGTTTATTGTCGGTGTGCTTGCCAAAATAATGATAGTGGTGCTGTGTCCATGCTAGAACACAACCTTCTGAATTAATTAGTCTCACCTGAATTAATTGAATAAACCAAATTATTCTATTTTGTTCTTGAAATATTGATTTACCTTGAATGTCATTTGTTGTAAGAAAACAACCACAGTCATGAATACTAAGCATATTCTGTTTGATTTCTGTTCGTATGTGTTGCTATTTGATCTACTGATTACTGCATTTAGATTGTTAACTAGCTGTGTTGTTGGTGTAGTTCATATGAAATGCTGTTTTTTGTCGCAGGCTTATCTGAGGATGTGCAATCTGCCTGTTCATGTGTCCTGTCGGTCAAACGCAGAGTACATGTCCCCATCTGGTGAGTTCCCCATGCTATTGAAAAAGTGTGTATGCCCTCCCTCCCTCAGGTCTATGCTTTTGTATAGCTTGACCAGCTGTTTATACGTCCCATATGTGTACATGGCCAAGAGAACCTTTCCTGTTACATGCTGACTAGACCGGGCATGCGTGTATACCATCGTGCGCATGTGGATTTTTGTCCATCCACACAAGACGTGATCAGGACCCAAATTTTGAAATGTCAAAACAAACTCTGAACCAACTATATTCATTTGGGGACAGGTCGAAAGGCATTAAACATTCATGGCAATTTAGCTAGCTGAGATTATAAGCAGTGGGTTGTTATTTTACCTGAAACGCACTCTGACAATTAATCCACAGATAAAAGGGTAAACCGAGTTTGTTTCTAGTCATCTCGCCTCCTTTCGGCTACTTCTTTTTTGGACTTTAAATGGTGGTTGTCAACCAACTTTAAGGTCCATTACCACCACCGACTGGAATGTGGACCTCAGTTCATCTTTCAATTACCCACGTGGGCAAATGCTCCTAAAAACCAATGAGGAGATGGGAGAGGTAGGATTTGCAGCGCCTCAAGCGCGACAAATAGAACCAAGTTCTATTTTAGTGCCTGGCTACGCAGACGCTCATTGACACAATGATTGAAATATATGTATGTGTAAGTTTATTTTGAAACACTCGTGCACATAATGCGAGCAGTGTGGTCAGCATGTTGGGTATGTGTAAATCTTTATCCCCTGGATGTGGACAGGCTTTTTGTCGGAGCATCACACATTACATTGCAGCTGGTAGACCGATAAAGGATGACTGTAAAACCATGACTAGGGTTGCTGCTCGCAGATAAATTTGAATCAGGCTATAAATTATTCTCTCAATTACTGAATTTAGCATCTGAAAAATACTGGAGAACTTTAGACTGTTTTTAACTGAAGAACCTCAATGTTTTTAATCACTGCATTTACATTGAATTATGCCAGTTGGAGATTACATTTATTTTATGGGAGTGTGAATCCTTAGTTTCCTTTTCCAGCCTCCTCTCATAACTCACCATCTTGCAGAGAATGATGCAAAAAAACTGTCAGATTCAATTAAAGGACAAAATACATTTTTATACAATTCATAGGAATTGGCTCAAAATGGATGAACATAACACCATAGCCTACCTGGGATTTGGAGAATCCAATACAGTGTAATGTAGCCTGGTGTTTGACTTAGGATGTGATTTGCAAATGTAATTCAATATTACCACAATTTCCGTGTAATGTTTTCTTGTAAGCTCAACACTCAAAACCAACACATAAGAGACTCGAGCTTCATCATTGATTTATTTCTGCCCAGTCAAACCCACTCAAACACTTTACTAAATGTTATGAATTTGATTAGCTCTGTACTCAGTTCAGCCTGCTGGGCAGTTTTGAGTAACGACATTGGAGACCAGATTCTTATTTACAGAGGAGAGTTTAAAATATGCATTCCATAATCTCTCTTCTTTTCCCTTTGTCACTAGAAATGAACTTTTATATGGTTTATTCCTCTCCCTTCAGGTAAAGTCCCCTTTGTCCATGTGGGAAATCAGGTTGTGTCTGAGCTGGGGCCCATAGTCCAGTTTACCAAGGCAAAGGTAAGTGAGCTTTATGAATGAGAAGCAGGACCCCTGTCCTCTTTAAGTTCAGTCATCAATCACTCCCTACTACTCTCTCACATACATGCATTTTGTTGTGTTACAGCCTGATTACATTTACATTTTGTCGCTGGCCTAGACACAATACCCTATAAAAACAAATCCACTTTGGCATTAGACATTTTTTTTTATTAATTAAAAAAAACATGTAATCAAATGTCTTGAGTCAAGTATTCAACCCATTTGTGGTGATTCTAACATGTATTGACTCAGGGGTGTGAATACTTATGTAAATGAGATAATGACGTATTTCATTTTTTGTAAATTTGCAAACATTTCTAAACACCTTTTCACTGTCACTATGGGGTTATTGTGTGTAGATGGGTGAGAAATTATTTGATCCATTTTGAATTCAGGCTGTAACAACAAAATGTGGAATAAGTCAAGGGGTGTGAATAATTTCTGAAAGCTTTACTGTTATGACTGCTTGCTTATCTAAGCATCCTGCTATGCTACACCCTCGTATGCGCACACACACACACGTATGTCTCACACACTCATCACTGCTTATCTCTCGCTCTCCAGGGTCACTCTCTCAGTGATGGTCTGGATGACGTTCAGAGGGCTGAAATGAAAGCCTACATGGAGCTGGTCAACAACATGCTGCTCACCGCTGAGGTACAGTAGAGAAACCCCTCAACAGGAAGGAATACTCCATTACATACTGAATGTGTGGGTATTTATGCTGATGAAGCCCTCTATATTCCTGTCAGAGAAGGAAGTGCTTGGCAAGGGACTCGTGTGGTTACAACAAGAAGTTGTTTGAAATGTCATGAGCATATCCTTGATATGATCTTGTTTCATGATTTGTGTATATTTGATTATCTACATGTGATTTTAGTATTCATTGAAATCCTTTGCTCCTTAAGTAATGTTGAGTAAAATCAAGCAATGACACCATGTACTCTGTGAGAAATGTTCTTCCCCCTAGATCCTTTATCCTTCACTGCTCGCCACTACTTGTCCTCCCTTTGTTTATTTTCAAATTTTGCCCATCTCAAATCCCCCTGTATACCCCCCCCTTCTCTCGTATTTTCTTCTCTTCATGCCTCTTGTATTAAATCTTTCCCTCCTTCCTTCCCCCCTATGTTCTGTGTTCATCCTTTGTATCCCTCTTTCCTCTATGCAGTTGTATATCCAGTGGTGTGATGATACCACGGCGACTGAGGTGAGTGCTCTCCCTGGGCATTCATCTTCATTAGGCTGCAGCCTCGGCCCCCCTCTCATCAATGAGCCATGCTTTTTACTCAGCTTCCATTTAGTAGACCCTCACACACACCGCTGAGTCCCACTCATTGCCCTCTGCATAGCCCTTTTATTGCCGCCATCAGCTGTGACTTTTGTGTTAATTTACGACGATTTTTAGAAACGTTCTCCCCCGGTTGACATTCATTCATCTTCAATGTTAGGGATGGGCATTTGAAATGTTTGCATTACTATAATATGTCATAAGTTTCTCTTTCATTCCTTGACTAATCAAACTGACAAATACAGAGGCAGACAGTGTTCAGTTGTTTTTAGGTTAGCCAAAACCTATCAGAGAATACTAACAGCAACAGTGAAAGAGAAGTCTGATGTTTGACATGATAGAACTGATTCTGTTTTTTATTTTTTATTTATGGTGAGTGTTTTTGCATTAATCTGTGAAAAGGTCTTGTGGAACCTCTGTTAGGTGTGCACCTATAATAGCTCATTGAAATGGGTGAAATAGCATAGGCTAATTTGTCAGGGCTGACTGGAGGGCTAAGTGCGCTTTGAAAGTAAAATGTCCTATCTAAATGTTATATCTATAGGCTACATTGAGGGTTTTTCTTTCATCATTTTAGGCTATCTGGTGCGTAAGCTTTAGGGCCTAACTGTACGTACACCAAATAGCCTACACGCTAATTGGCAAATTAGGTTTACGGTCAACGGAAGGCAAAAAGGAATATCAGTGTTTAATTCAATAAGAGAAAAGCTGCAAAATGGAGAGTTGAAAATAGAGGTAAGGGCCAGTAAAGTAAAGTTGAGGAAATATTTGGTAAAGTGGTAAGAGGATGATGGCAGTGCCAGCTATCTTAATGTGTGATGATTGAGGTGCTATACAAATTACACGGTCACAAGACGGGGACATCACATAAGCCTATGGCACATCAAGAGAACTGTAGCCTACTGTTCAGATGTGTTAAATGGAAACTGAAATCTGAACACTGACTGTAGGTCTTTAACCTCTCACATAGCCTTATATTAACTCCAGCAGAATGAAGCATTTCTTGCAGTAAAATGTTACACCAAATGTAGTTAAAATTGACTCTGGAACAGGAGTGGAGAAATAGATTTCTTTTTTTCCAGCATCTTATGCAAATGCACTGTTAGGTACCGACTGTAGAGATGCTATCTTTATCAGCATCATAAAACCTGATAGTATTTCAACCACAAAATAGGCATGCATCCAACTGAAATCTTATCAGAAACATGTTGGGTTGTTTTCACAGCGCTTTTTTTTCTTCATTTTCTTACAACTGGCCAAACTAATGCCATTTGTACATTTTGCATAGACAATCTTTCCATTTTTGTTGTTGCATTTTCTCCCTGGTCCCTAAACGTCTTTGCTACGCAGAAGAAGCCGAGATGACAGACCTTTATTGATGTCACCTAGATTGAGCCACTCATTCTATAGATTTATGACATTTTGGTGAGCAAGGGTTTATTTAGCCTTCTAGGGAAACATATGGCTGAAGAGAAGCTGCATGTCCTCTATCTACACACACAATACCATCATGACAAAGCGAACAGTTTTTTTTTTTTAATGTTTGCAAATTTATAACAAATCTGATCTTATTTGCATAAGTATGCAGACCCTTTACTATGAGACTCAAGTTGCATCCTGTTTCCATTGATCATCCTTGATGTTTCGACAACTTGATTGGGGTCCACCTGTGGTAAATTCAATTGATTGGACATGATTTGGAAAGGCACACACCTGTCTATATAAGGTCCCACAGTTGACCATGCACTAAGCCATGAGAGCAAAGGAATTGTCTGTAGAGCTCAGAGAAAGGATTGTGTCGAGGCACAGATCTGGGGAAGGGTACCAACAAATCTCTGCAGCGTTGAAGATCCCCAAGAACACCGTGGCTTCCATCATTCTTAAATGGAAGAAGTTTGGAACCACCAAGACTCTTCCTAGGGCTGGCCACCAGGCCAAATTGAGCAATCGGGGGAGAAAGGCCTTGGCAAGAACCTGATGGTCAATCTGACAGAGTTCTCCTCTGTGGAGATGGGAAAATCATCTCTGCAGCACTCCACCAATCAGGAAATACAATAACATTTTAACCTGGGTCTATCTATAAAGCTATTAAAATATTTATCTTTGGCAGTGGCGTAATTGCGTATAAAGTATATTTTAGTGTTTGTCTTTTGTTTACAAGAACCACCCAACTTAAGCCAGACAATGTTCAAAATGTGCAAACTTTTTTAATCTCACCTCAGCCTCATATCTGTAGATCTCCAGGCCGAGATACAGCAGCCCATACTCCTGGCCCCTCAACCAAATCCTGGCCTATCAGAAGCAGTGGGAGGTCCGTCGTAAGATGAATGCCATTGGCTGGGCAGGGAAGAGCCTGGAGCAGGTCAGTGCCCTGTGTTCTCGGAAGCCCAGAACTAAAATCTTGTGTAATTTTGTCAGATACTCCATAAGGTTTTGGGGGGAGATGTATGAGAAAAGATATTAGAACAAGTAGTGGAAGTCTATGGGCCAAGTTTTCCCTCAATCATATTTATTTACAAAGCCCTTTTTTACATCAGCAGATGTCAAAGTGCTTATATGGAGTCCCAGCCTTAAAACCCAAAGAGAAAACAATGCAGATGTAGAAGCATGGTGGCAAGGAAAAACTCCAGAGAAAGACAGGAACCTAGGAACTAACCTAGAGAGGAACTGGGCTCTGTAGTCCTCTTCTGGCTGTGCCGGGTGGAGATTAACAGTACTTGGCCATTAAGGCCAGATTGTTCTTCAAGATGTTCAAATGTTCATAAATGATAATAATAATCACTTGTTGCAGAGGGTGCAGCAACTCAGGATTAAATGTGTGTGAGATATTATACCAGCGACTGAGACGGGGTGGGGGACTTACTACCTTAAAACAAGGCTGAGTATAGTCCATGATGATTTCCCCCACCTTACGAAGCCGAGGGGGCGCAAAACCTGACAGAAAGATCCCCGTCAGTGACTCAACCCACTGAACTCAAGTATAGCGAACTTCAAAAGAAACACTCACCCGCTAAATTGCGATTGGTTCAAATAATCAGTGACGAAACTGTTGCTTGTTAGTGTTGCATCCCACAGTCTTTTGACAGACATTAGGATACAATTTGTAACAGTCTGTCCACCAGAGATTAGCGCCCTGAGATGCCAACCTCAGCTGAAAAAGAACACCATATTACCTGAACTACAATCAGTTCAGCTATTTTACAGATGTATTATTTGTTTCCTTGAAAGCAGTCTATAGACAAAGAATTACTGCAATCCACACTTAGGTTTTGTTTAACCTAGTCACTGCCAATTAATGCTAACGTCAGCATTCTCTGTTCAAAACCTTGTGTATATATATCAATGTCCCACGTTTAGCATGTTTTTTAAATGTCATGCCAAAATCTTCTCAAAATAATTGTAAACCAATGAATTGATCAACACAATCCATTAGGCATGACATTTAAAACTTGCTAAACAGGGGAGATTGACTTGGTCCGAAATGCTAATATTAGCATTTGCTGTCAGTGGCTAGTTTAACAAAACCAAAGTGTGGCTGGATTTCTCATCTCATGCAATGTTTCCACATAATTGTAATATTATTGTAATATTGTAACTGTTTCCACGCTTCTCCAGGTTTATGAAGATGTTAGCCAATGCTGTCAAGCTCTTTCCCAGAGGCTGGGCACACAGCCATACTTCTTCAATAAGCAGTAGGTTTATAAAATTGTCTTTGCATACTTTATTTATTCTGATAGACAAATAACAATATACTGGTTGATGCTTACATCTGTCCTATTTCACACGTGTAAATTAAATGCATTTTTTGCATATCCCACTCTTGAGACACCATCGGAGAGTGGAGTAATGGCCAGGGATCTGCCATTATTGACGGGGACCATGGAGCATTTTGGGTTAAGTGCCTTGCTCAAGGGCATATCAGATTTTTCACCTGATTGGCTCAGAGATTTGAACCAGCGACCTTTTGGGTTCTGTCCCAACACTCCTAACCGCTATGCTACCTGCCGGCCCTTGAAAAGAAAACGAATGAGAGAAGTGATACATTGAATTGGAGACATACAAAGGAGCAGTGGGATTCATACTCACTGTAACGCCATAATGAATGTGCTGCAAGTGGCGGCATTACCCGCTGGAGGCCACAAATGGTCTATACCCGGGGTGTCAAACATAAGGATCCGGCCCATGACTAAACCAGATGAAAGCTGTAGAAATGATAATGGACACAAAGTTTTTTTGGACTGTGTCTAGCTCGCTAAAAATCACCTAAATGAAAGCTACACAGTCAGGGAGCATTAAATTCCAAAAACAATGGAGACTATTTAGCACATTTTTACAGTGTAGAAATAAATAAATTCAGTGCTACCGTTGAAGACCGAATGCGGGCTCCTTGGAAAAAATGTTTGACACCCCTGGTCTATACCATGTTAGACCTATTATTACATTGTATTTGCCTGTTGTGCTAAAAAATTTTGTCCTTTTACTTTATCAGTCCTTTCAATGTATTCAATGAATCTTATTATATTACATTAGTCGCATTAAAGTGCTGATCTTAAGGTCTCAAAACAGGTTGTTTTCCTGCTACTCTAAAAGAAAAAAAGAGGTTAGGGGTAGCCTTGTACTTGCACACCCTTTGTCAATCCAATGCTTTTAAATCCATGACAGGAACTTTGGGAGAAGTGTGGCGAATTGGGATGCAGACTAATGCTGTTTTGGGTCAGACTTGGGCCTATACAGTACCTCTTAGATAGCCAGGGCTTTGACTAACATTTGTTTTCACTGGGTTAGTTTACACATAGTGTTGAAGGATAGCACTGCTGAATCTGTGAACCCAGCGCTCCCCTTTCTCCCATTGTCTGAGCTTTCTCCCCCCTGAACCTGCGGGGGGAGGGACCTCTAATTAATCTGGTAATGACATCCTGGCCTTGTCATATGCTACAAGAGAGGACAATAACTTGCTGTAATAAAAATTAAGATTGCCAGTATGGGTGAAATCTTAAACGTCATTACAAAGCTGCCTGAGTGTGATGTTGTATAATTGACTGACTGCCTGAGCTGACCTTGGCTAGAGCAGAGAAGGAGAGTAGTCAACATAATACATTGTTGTGCATAGAATAAATATGTAAGGTTTTTGTGAATCCATCAATGGTATGGCATGTTGCCTTTTAAATGGTAATGTCTCCCACACATGGACATGGTGGCAAATGACAACCTTATTTGCTGTATGATTTGGATCTAGAACTGTCAAAGTATTCATACCCCTCGACTTATTCCATATTTTGTTACAGGCTGAATTCAAAATTGATTACTTTTTCCCTAATCTATCTACACACACTACTCCGTAATGACAGTGAACATGATTTTGATTTAATATGAAATGCAGAAATATCTCATTTACATAAGTATTCACAACCTTGAGTGAATATGTGTTAGAATCCCCTGTGGCAGCGATTACAGCTTTGAGCCTTTCTGGGTTAGTCTAAGAGCTTTGCACACTTGGATTGTACAATACCTGCCCATTTTATTATTTTCAAAATTCTTCAAGCTCTGTCGAATTGGTTGTTGATCATTGCTAGAGAACCATTTAAGTCAAAACTGTAACTACACCACTCAAGAACATTCTCGGATATGCAACTCCAGTGTATATTTGGACTTGTGTTTTACGCTATTGTCTTCCTGAAAAGTTTATAAATCTTCCAGTGTCCCGTGTAAAGCAGACTGAACACCATTTTCCTTTTGGATTTCAGGATGCATGTTTGTGGAATATTTTTATACAGTTGATTTTATTAGGCTTGCCATAACAAAGGGGTTGAATCCTTGACGTGACATTTCAGCTTTTCATTTCATTAATTGGTCAAAATTTCGAGAAACAGAATTCTACCACACTTTGGTTTTGTTTAACTAGTCAGTGCCAATTATTGTTAATGTTAGCATTTTCTGTAAAAACCTCATGTAAATCGATGTCCCCATGTTTAGCATGTTTTAAATGTCATGCCCAAATCTTCAAAATAATTAAACAAATGAATTGAGCAAAACATGCTAAACAGGGGAGATTGACTTACATGGGGTTTTGTTCCAAAAATTATATTAGGATTTGTTAGTGGCTTAGTTTAACAAATGCAAAGTGTGGCTGGATTTCTCATCTCTCAGGCCAGTGTTTCCACATAGTTGTAATAATAACTGTTTCCACGCTTCTTCTCCAGGTTAATGAAGATGTTAGCCTATGCTGTCAAGCTCGTTCCCAGAGGCTGGGCGTACAGCCATACTTCTTCAATAATTGTGTGTAGGCCCGTAACAGAAACTCAATCTATTTTAAATTTGAGCTATAACCCAAAATGTGGAAAAAATCTAGGGGTGTGAATACAGTACTTTCTGAAGGCACTGTAATAATGTGCCATTTAGCAGACACTTATCCAAAGCGACTTAGTCATGTGTGCACACATTTTACGTATGTGTGGTCCCAGAAAACTAGCCTACAAACTGAGCCATACAAGCCACAAATATTGGAACTAGGCCATGACTACGGGACTTAAGCCCTGTCTCGGCCACTCTGCGCTTATATACCATCTATCCCCCTCTATACTTTTCGTATCTTAAAAATACAAATATGAAATTGGATTGGTGAATCTGATCTCCTTTAAAAAAAAAAAAAGTATGTTTGTGTCAAGAATCATGCTCAAACTTTTATAGGTTATAAAAGATTCCCTTTGTCCTCAGACCCACTGAGCTGGATGCGCTGGTGTTCGGCCACCTCTTCACCATCCTGACCACACGACTCACCAGCGACGAGCTGGGCGAGAAGATCAAGAGCTACAGCAACCTGCTGGCCTTCTGCCGCCGCATCGAGCAGAGCTATTTCGAGGACAGCCAAGCTGGCTCCTCGTCCAGAGGCTATTCGAAAGGCCCCTCCCTCTTTTGATGCCCATCACCTGAAGCCCAACAGTCCCATTCCATCTCCATCCCATCCTATCCTACCCCATTCCCAGTCTTCCTTTCTCCACTTGCTTGCCTGTGAATGCCATGAACTGGAAGTAGGACTTTCTTGAAAATGTAGTGGTGATTCTTTGATGTAGAAACTAAATGAAAAGCAATTGTGATTTATTTTTTCCAGATTGTGCAGTTTTTTTTCTGGTTTGATATTTGAATGGAAAGTGCCTACAAAAATACAATTCCACACACAACTCTTATTCTTCACAATTTATGGTTTCTATTTAGAAGTGTGAGCTTAGTATTAAAACAAGTTAAGTATGAAATTCACAGATGTACCATGTTATTATCATGCTTGTGGAAAACCTTGAAGCACTTTCAAGAATTACAAATAAAAAGTGAAAGTAACATCTGTACCATTAATGTTGTTTGGGTAATATGCTGTAGGTTATACTAGTTTATTAACATTGATGGTCCGAGGCCTAGGAGATAAGATGCATTAAACCAGTAATCCCAAAGTGGGTCAGGGCTTTCAACTGGTGTGTCCAGTTATAACACCCAACAAATCCCCTTAATAGCAGTTACACATTCTGTAAATTGAGCTATTCAGTATATACAGTTGAAGTCGGAGGTTTACATACACTTAGGTTAGAGTCATTAAAACTAGTTTCTCAACTACTCCACAAATTTCTTGTTAACAAACTATAGTTTTGGCAAGTAGCTTAGGATTTCGAGACTGCATGACAAGTAATTGTCCCAATAATTGTTTACAGAGATTATTTCACTTATAATTCACTGTATCA
Source organism: Oncorhynchus mykiss (assembly GCF_013265735.2). NCBI lineage: Eukaryota > Metazoa > Chordata > Actinopteri > Salmoniformes > Salmonidae > Oncorhynchus > Oncorhynchus mykiss. The sequence goes on from NC_048571.1 coordinate 28,687,174, forward strand.
CAATTCCAGTGGGTCAGAAGTTTACATACACTAAGTTGACTTTGGCTTTTAACAGCTTGGAAAATTCCAGAAAATGATGTCATGGCTTTAGAAGCTTCTGATAGGCTAATTGACATAATTTGAGTCAATTGGAGGTGTACCTGTGGATGTATTTCAAGGCCTACCTTCAAACTCAGTGCCTCTTTGCTTGACATCATGGGAAAATCAAAAGAAATCAGCCAAGACCTCAAAATTGTAGACCTGCACAATTCTGGTTCATCCTTGGGAGCAATTCCCAAACACCTGAAGGTACCACGTTCATCTGTACAAACAATAGTACGCAAGTATAAACACCATGGGACCACGCAGCCGAGCGTACTTTGGTGCGAAAAGTGCAAATCGGTCCCAGAACAACAGCAAAGGACCTTGTAAAGATGCTGGAGGAAACCGGTACAAAAGTATATATCAACAGTAAAATGGGAAAGGAAAGCACAGAATCATCTAGAATGTCATTGTATGCTGTAGCATTAAGATTTCCCTGGAACTAAGGGGCCTAGCCCAAACCTTGATAAAGAGCCCAGACCATTATTCTTCCACCAAACTTTACAGTTGGCACTATGCATTCGGGCAGATAGCGTTCTCCTGGTGTCCGTCGGACCGCCAGATGGTGAAGCGTGATTCGTCACTCCAGAGAATGTGTTTCCAATGGCCGCGAGTTTTACACCACTCCACCCGACACTTGGCATTGCGCATGTGATCTTAGGCTTGTGTGCGACTGCTCGGCCATGGAAACCCATTTCATGAAGCTCCTGACGAACAGTTCTTGTGCTGACGTTGCTTCCAGAGGCAGTTTGAAACTCTGTAGTGAGTGTTGCAAACTGAAGACAAGACTATTTTTACTCGCTATGCGTTTCAGCACTTGTAGGTCCCGTTCTGTAAGCTTGTGAGGTCTACCACTTTGCGTCTGAGCCGCTGTTGCTCCTAGACATTTCCATTTCACAATAACACCACTTACAGTTGACCGGGGCAGCTCTAGAAAGGCAGAAATTTGTTGGAAAGGTGGCATCCTATGACGGTTTCAACGCCACGTTGAAAGTCACTGAACTATTCAGTAAGGACATTCCATTGCCAATGTTTGTGGCTGAAATAGCTGAATCCACTAATTTGAAGGGGTGTCCACATGCATTTGTACATGCAGTGGGGAGAACAAGTATTTGATTTAAGCTAATTATGAGTAGGCATTGCATGCTTATTGGTTGATGCATTGTAAACACATAGAAATGTGCTATTATCACATACACTATACAGTGGGGAGAACAAGTATTTGATACGCTGCCGATTTTGCAGGTTTTCCTACTTACAAAGCATGAAGTGGTCTGTAATTTTTATCATAGGTACACTTCAACTGTGAGAGACGGAATCTAAAACAAAAATCCAGAAAATCACATTGTATAATTTGAAGTCGTTCATTTGCATTTTATTGCATGACATAAGTATTTGATCACCTACCAACCAGTAAGAATTTCGTCTGTCACAGACCTGTTAGTTTTTCTTTAAGAAGCCCTCCTGTTCTCCACTCATTACCTGTATTAACTGCACCTGTTTGAACTCGTTACCTGTATAAAAGACACCTATCCACACACTCAATCAAACACACTCCAACCTCTCCACAATGGCCAAGACCAGGGAGCTGTGTAAGGACATCAGGGATAAAATTGTAGACCTGCACACGGCTGGGATGGGCTACAGGACAATAGGCAAGCAGCTTGGTGAGAAGGCAACAACTGTTGGTGCAATTATTAGAAAATGGAAGAAGTTCAAGATGACGGTCAATCACCTTCGGTCTGGGGCTCCATGCAAGATCTCACCTCGTGGGGGCATCAATGATCATGAGGAAGGTGAGGGATCAGCCCAGAACTACACGGTAGGACCTGGTCAATGACCTGAAGAGAGCTGGGACCACAGTCTCAAAGAAAACCGCTAGTAACACAATACGCCGTCATGGATTAAAATCCTGCAGCGCACGCAAGGTCCCCCTGCTCAAGGCAGCGCATGTCCAGGCCCGTCTGAGGTTTGCCAATGACCATCTGGATGATCCAGAGGAGGAATGGGAGATGGTCATGTAGTCTGATGAGACAATAATAGAGCTTTTGGGTCTTATCTCCACTCGCCGTGTTTGGAGGAAGAAGAAGGATGACTGCACAGGACGACTGCACCGTATTGAGGGGAGGATGGATGGGGCCATGTATCGCGAGATCTTGGCCAACAACCTCCTTCCCTCAGTAAGAGCATTGAAGATGGGTGGTGGCTGGGTGACATGACATGACAACGACCCGAAACACACAGCCAGGGCAACTAAGGAGTGGCTCCGTAAGAAGCATCTCAAGGTCCTGGAGTGGCCTAGCCAGTCTCCAGACCTGAACCCAATAGAAAATCTGGGAGCTGAAAGTCCGTATCGCCCAGCGACAGCCCCGAAACCTGAAGGATCTGGAGAAGGTCTGTATGGAGGAGTGGGCCAAAATCCCTGCTGCATTGTGTGCAAACCTGGTCAAGAACTACAGGAAATGTATGATGTCTGTAATTGCTAACATAGGTTTCTGTACCAAATATTAAGTTATGCTTTTCTGATGTATCAAATACTTACGTCATGCAATAAAATGCAAATTAATTACTTAAAAATCATACAATGTGATTTTCTGGATTTTTGTTTTAGATTCCGTCTCTCACAGTTGAAGTGTACCTATGATAAAAATTACAGACCTCTACATGCTTTGTAAGTAGGAAAATCGGCAAAATCGGCAGTGTATCAAATACTTGTTCTCCCCACTGTATAGTGTATGTGATAATAGCACGTTTCTACGTGTTTACAATGCATCAACCAATAAGCATGCAATGCCTACTCATAATTAGTTTAAATCACATGATGCACACCGATGTCATTGGAAAAACTTATCTTCCTATCTTTTCCACAAAACCTAGAAACGTGCCATTTTCACATATGGATGTTAGGGTTAAGTTGAATTTATTAGGATCCCCATTAGCTACTGCACATGCAGTTGATACTCTTCCTGAGGTCCACAAAAAACATACAAATACTGTACATGACAAAGTACAGACCATGTTAATCTGGTTTGAAACTTTCGAAGTTCTTGAAATGTTCCGTATTGACTGACTATCATATCTTAAAGTAATGATGGACTGTCGTTTCTCTTTGCTTATTTGAGCTGTTCTTGCCATAATGTGGACTTGGTATTTAACTAAATAGGGCTATCTTCTGTATATCCCCCTACTTTGTTACAACACAACTGATTGGCTCAAAGGTATTAAGAAGGAAAGAAATTCCGCACATTAACTTTTAGGAAGGTGACTACCTCATAAAGCTGGGTGAGAGAATGCCGAGACAATGCCAAGAGTGTGCAAAGCTGTCATCAAGGCAGGCTATTTGAAGAATCTCAAATATAAAATATATTTTGATTTGTTTAACACTTTTATGATTCCATATGTGTTATTTCTTAGTTTTGATGTCTTCACTATTATTCTACAATAGAGAAAATAGTAAAAATAAAGAAAAACCCTTGAATGAATAGGTGTTCTATAACGTTGGACCGGTAGTGTATATTGACACTATCTATTTCTGATATTGCTACTATGCAAATAGCCATTTGGCTGCACCATTTAAACCTTCAATCCACTTAGCAAGACTTAGCAGAATATTGATATATAAAATGAATATTGATATGTTTTAAAGTATATATATTTTTTTCTGTAACCTTTATTTAACTAGGCAAGTCAGTTAAGAATAAATTCTTATTTACAATGACGGCCTACCCCGGACGACACTGGGCTAATTTTGTGCTGCCATATGGGACTCCTAATCACAGAGTGATGCAGTCTGGATTTGAACCAGGTGACGTGTCTTGCACTGAGTGCAGTGTCTTAAACCACTGCGCCACTCGAGAGCCTAAGCATGTGTGTGGTCGTAACATGATTTTGTGACATACCACGCAGACTCACTAAACACAAACACTTTGTTTGTAAATTATGTCTGAGTGTTGGAGTGTGCACCTGCCTATCTGTCAATACATTTTTTTTAAATAAATAAATGGGCCTAATGGTTTAAGGAATTTGAAACTATTTATACTTTTACTTTTGATACTTAAGTACTTTTTAGCAATTCCATTTACCTTTGATACTTAAGTATTGTTCTCACCAAATACTTTAAAACTTTTACTCAAGTAGTATTTTACTTGATGACTTTTACTTCAGTCATTTTCTATTAACCTCTTGTGACAAGGGGGCAGTATTTTCATTTTTGGAAAAATAACGTTCCCAAAGTAAACAGGATATTTTGTCAGGACAAGATGCTAGAATATGCATATAATTTACAGCTTGGGATAGAAAACACTCTAAAGTTTCCAAAACTGTCAAAATATTGTCTGTGAATATAACAGAACTGATATTGCAGGCGAAAGCAAAGTAGTTTTACGCCTTTATGTTGAAGAATACCCGTAAGCGGCTACATTGTGTAAGTGGTCACCTGATGGCTCTCAGAGAGATTCTTGCGTAAAATACAGAGGTAGCCATTTTTCCAATCGGTCCTATTGAAAAGCCAATTGTCCCGGTGGATATATTATCAAATAGATACAGTGCCTTGCGAAAGTATTCGGCCCCCTTGAACTTTGCGACCTTTTGCCACATTTCAGGCTTCAAACATAAAGATATATGTATTTTTTTGTGAAGAATCAACAACAAGTGGGACACAATCATAAAGTGGAACGACATTTATTGGATATTTCAAACTTTTTTAACAAATCAAAAACTGAAAAATTGGGCGTGCAAAATTATTCAGCCCCCTTAAGTTAATACTTTGTAGCGCCACCTTTTGCTGCGATTACAGCTGTAAGTCGCTTGGGGTATGTCTCTATCAGTTTTGCACATCGAGAGACTGAACATTTTTTCCCATTCCTACTTGCAAAACAGCTCAAACTCAGTGAGGTTGGATGGAGAGCATTTGTGAACAGCAGTTTTCAGTTCTTTCCACAGATTCTCGATTGGATTCAGGTCTGGACTTTGACTTGGCCATTCTAACACCTGGATATGTTTATTTTTGAACCATTCCATTGTAGATTTTGCTTTATGTTTTGGATCATTGTCTTGTTGGAAGACAAATCTCCGTCCCAGTCTCAGGTCTTTTGCAGACTCCATCAGGTTTTCTTCCAGAATGGTCCTGTATTTGGCTCCATCCATCTTCCCATCAATTTTAACCATCTTCCCTGTCCCTGCTGAAGAAAAGCAGGCCCAAACCATGATGCTGCCACCACCATGTTTGACAGTGGGGATGGTGTGTTCAGGGTGATGAGCTGTGTTGCTTTTACGCCAAACATAACGTTTTGCATTGTTGCCAAAAAGTTCAATTTTGGTTTCATCTGACCAGAGCACCTTCTTCCACATGTTTGGTGTGTCTCCCAGGTGGCTTGTGGCAAACTTTAAACAACACTTTTTATGGATATCTTTAAGAAATGGCTTTCTTCTTGCCACTCTTCCATAAAGGCCAGATTTGTGCAATATACGACTGATTGTTGTCCTATGGACAGAGTCTCCCACCTCAGCTGTAGATCTCTGTAGTTCATCCAGTGTGATCATGGGCCTCTTGGCTGCATCTCTGATCAGTCTTCTCCTTGTATGAGCTGAAAGTTTAGAGGGACGGCCAGGTCTTGGTAGATTTGCAGTGGTCTGATTTTTTATTTTTATTTTTTTTATTTCACCTTTATTTAACCAGGTAGGCTAGTTGAGAACAAGTTTTCATTTGCAACTGCGACCTGGCCAAGATAAAGCATAGCAGTATGAGCAGACAACACAGAGTTACACATGGAGTAAACAATTAACAAGTCAATAACACAGTAGAAAACAAAGGGGGAGTCTATATACAATGTGTCTATATACAATGTGTGCAAAAGATACTCCTTCCATTTCAATATATCGCTTGCACAGTGCTCCTTGGGATGTTTAAAGCTTGCGAAATCTTTTTGTATCCAAATCCGGCTTTAAACTTCTTCACAACAGTATCTCGGACCTGCCTGGTGTGTTCCTTGTTCTTCATGATGCTCTCTGCGCTACTAACGGACCTCTGAGACTATCACAGTGCAGGTGCATTTATACGGAGACTTGATTACACATAGGTGGATTGTATTTATCATCATTAGTCATTTAGGTTAACATTGGATCATTCAGAGATCCTCACTGAACTTCTGGAGAGAGTTTGCTGCACTGAAAGTAAAGGGGCTGAATAATTTTGCACACCCAATTTTTCAGTTTTTGATATGTTAAAAAAGTTTGAAATATCCAATAAATGTCGTTCCACTTCATGATTGTGTCCCACTTGTTGTTGATTCTTCACAAAAAAATACAGTTTTATATCTTTATGTTTGAAGCCTGAAATGTGGCAAAAGGTCGCAAAGTTCAAGGGGGCCGAATACTTTCGCAAGGCACTGTATTTGAAAAACACCTTGAGGATTGATTATAAAAAACGTTTGCCATGTTTCTGTCGATATTATGGAGCTAATTTGGAATATTTTTCGTCGTTGTCGTGACCGCTATTTCCGGTGGATTTCTCAACATAACGTGACCAACAAACGGAGGTATTTTGGTTATAAAAATAAGCTTTATGGAACAAAAGGAACATTTTCTGTCTAACTGGGAGTCTCGTGAGTGAAAACATCCAAAGCTCATCAAAGGTAAACTAATAATTTGATAGCTTTTCTGATTTTCGTGACTAAGCTTCCTGCTGCTAGCTGGACATAATGCTATGCTAGGCTATCGATAAACTTACACAAACGCTTGTCTTGCTTTGGCTGTAAAGCATCATTTCAAAATCTGAGATGACAGGGTGATTAACAAAAGGCTAAGCTGTGTTTCACTATATTTCACCTGTGATTTCATGAATATGAATATTTTCTAGTAATATTTTTGGACCGTTGCGCTATGCTAATCAGTGTAGTTGATGACAATTCTCCCGGATCCGGGCCACCATCTACAAAAGTTCACTCAAAAAGGATATATTTCAGAACTGGGTTTGATTTCGTTTTTGTTGATTTAATTATGAAATGTTTGTTAATATATTTAAACTTCCATTGGTTAATCTATTGCTCAGTTATCATTTGGCTCATGTAAATAATTCTGTAGTTGTCCCTTTAAATATCCTAAGGTCAACATCCTCATAGTGTTCCCATTTTTCTCATGTAAATGTTGTAGCTAGATAAAAAGATGAAACAATTTATTTATGAAATATCCAGTCTTTGCTCTTTTCTTCATTACCATGCTGATGATTTCAAGTTGTATTGGATACATTTGTTATCTGTTAAAGACATTGAATACATGTTGTTTAGTATATTTACTATATTTAGATGTTTCATTTATTTCCCTGTGTAGTAAGTTCATTTAAAGTTGTGTGATTTGGTTTATGTACAAACATTTCAATGTTTAACACACAGTAACCAAAAACCTGGACTAAATGTGCATATTCATACTTTGCAGCAAACAGAAAGTTCTGCCAATTCACCACAACAGTTTGCGACAAAACGAATTTGCATGTGAAAATATGAGCTTGTCACACATTTATGGTGAATTGGCCAAAGGTTTGCCACAACTGTTTGCCAGAACCTGTTTTTCTGTAAGGGTAATGAACCTCCACTTAGACATGAAAGGAGGAGAACAATAGAAATGGGGTGGAGATGATCTTTCAACCTTTATTTGCACAAATGTCAACAAAGCCTTTACATGAAAGCACCCCTGTCATTTTTATCTGTTGTATACTTCAAGAACATGGGGTAGTTACCTAGTTAGCTTGGTTGGGGTCGATTCAGAATTTAGTTACAAATTGCTCTTGAATTTCAATTAAACTCTTGAATTTGAATCGAATTTGAATTGGACATGCCTTACAGGTAGCAGAATTTGGATTTAATTAAAATGTGCAATTTAGTCTACACTTCAAATGTTTATTTTTATATTGTGTATAGATGGTTACCAATACTATGTACACTACCATTCAACATTTTGGGGTCACTTAGAAATGTCCTTGTTTTTGAAAGAAAAGCAATTTTTTTGTCTGTTAAAATAACATAAAATTGATCAGAGTAGACATTGTTAATGTTGTAAATGACTTGTAGCTGGATACGGCTGATTTTTTAATGGAATATCTACAAAGGCGTACAGAGGCCCATTATCAGCAACCATCACTCCTGTGCACGTTGTGTTAGCTAATCCAAGTTTATGATTTTAAAAGGCTAACTGATCATTAGAAAACCCTTTTGCAATTATGAAAACTGTTGTCCTGATTAAAGAAGCAATATATCTGCCCTTCTTTAGACTAGTTGAGTATCTGGAGCATCAGCATTTGTGGGTTTGATTACAGGCTCAAAATTTGCCAGAAACAAAGACTTTCTTCTGAAACTCGTCAGTCTATTCTTGTTCTAAGAAATGAAGGCTATTCCATGCGAGAAATTGCCAAGAAACTGAAGATCTTGTACAAAGCGGTGTACTACTCCCCTTCACAGAACAGCGCAAACTGATTCTAACCAGAATAGAAAGAGTAGTGAGAGGCCCCGGTGCACAACTGAGCAAGAGGACAAGTACATTAGAGTCTCTAGTTTGAGAAACAGATGCCTCACAAGTCCTCAAATGGCAGATTCATTAAATAGTAGCTGGTGTAACTGAGTCAGGTTTTGTAGGCCTCCTTGCTCGCACATGCTTTTTCAGTTCTGTCCACACATTTTCCATGGGATTGTGGTCATGGCTTTGTGATGGCCACTCCAATACCTTGACTTTGTTGTCCTTAAGCCATTTTGCCACAACTTTGGAAGTATGCTTAGGGTCATTGTTCATTTGGAAGACGCATATGCGACCAAGCTTTAACTTCCTGATTGATGTCTTGAGATGTAGCTTCAATATATCCACCTAATTTTCCATCCTCACGGTGCCATCTATTTTGTGAAGTGCACCAGTCCCTCCTGCAGCAAAGTACCCGCACAATATTATGCTGCCACCCCCGTGCTTCACGGTTGGGATGGTGTTCCTCGGCTTGCAAGCCTCATAATTTTTCCTCCAAACATGACAATGGTCAATTATGGCCAAACAGTTCTATTTTTGTTTCAGACCAGAGGACATTTCTCCAAAAAGTACAATCTTTGTCCCCATGTGCAGTTGCAAACTTTAGTCTGTATTTTTAATGTCGTTTTTGGAGCAGTGGCTTCTTCCTTGCTGAGTGGCCTTTCAGGTTATGTCGATATAGGACTCCTTTTACTGTGGATATAGATACTTTAGCACCTGTTTCCTCAAGCATCTTCAAAAGGTCCTTTGCTGTTGTCCTGGGATTGATTTATACTTTTCACACCAAAATACGTTCATCTCTAGGAGACAATATGCGTCTCCTTCCTGAGCGGTATGACGGCTACGTGGTCCCATGGTGTTTATACTTGCATACTATTGTTTGTGCAGATGAACGTGGTACCTTCAGGTGTTTGGAAATTGCTCCCAAGGATGAACCAGACTTGTGGAGGTCTACCATTTTTTTCTGAGGTCTTGGCTGATTTATTTTGATTTTCCCCTGATGTCAAGGAAAGAGGCACCGAGTTTGAAGGTAGGCCTTGAAATACATCCACATGTACACCTCAAATTGATTCAAATGATGTAAATTATCCTATCAGAAGCTTCTAAAGCCATGACATAATTTTCTGGAATTTTCCAAGCTGTTTAAAGGCACAGTCAACTTAGAGTATGTAAACTTCTGACCCACTGGAATAGTGATACAGTGAATTATAATTGAAATAATTTGACTGTAAACAATTTGAGGAAATTACCTGCGTCATTCACAAAGTAGATGTCCTAACTGACTTCCCAAAACGATAGTTTGTTTAACAAGAAATTCGTGGAGTGGTTGAAAAACGAGTTTTAATGACTCCAACCTAAGTGTATGTAAACTTCCGACTTCAACTGTACATACACACATGTCATCATGTCTCAATTGCAAATAGGGTAGAAATCTATTTGCATAGCTATGATTACAGGAACAAAAAAAGTATTGCTGTACAAAATAGAGAGAGATTTCAACATTGACAATATTATTGCATGAACCAAGTGGAATTAAGTAAAATAACACTCCTGTTTCACTACTCCTTAAGCAACATATATAATGTTGATAGTCTAGCATATAACTTTGAGCATGGTAGTCTTGTAGAGTAGGTAAAAAGTAATGAAAACAGTTCAATGGAAGAGACTATTTGTCTTGACCCTTGAGTGTCTTTTTAACACGAGGCACAAGGAACATGCTGCCATCGGAGGTCTGCTGGAGAGAGTAGTCACTGGGAGAGTAGGGCTTCCCCTCCTCATCTCTCAGCCGACTGAATACCTCCAGGTACAGACTCCCCAGCTGCTCCTTTAGCTCCTTCAGACTGCCGTTCCTCTGGGCACTCTCCCTGAGTAAGTGCGCCTTCTTCTCGCACAGTGCTTCAAGCTCCCCCTCCAGGCCTGAGATGCTCTCCATCTTGCGCTTGCGGCAGTTCTGGGCTGCCACCTTGTTCTTTCCCCGTCGGCGGATGTCTCGGATCAGGACCAGCTGGACCTCGTTAAGCTGGTGCTTGGACATGAGCTCATTGAAGTCGTCCACGGGCAGGTTGATAATGAGCTCCACAGCAAAGGGGATCCCCAGGGCCTTGGCCCACTGTTCGTCTCTGGACAGACGGGACTGGCAGCCTGCAGAGCGTCTTCTCGACTTGTCTTTGGTGAATGGGCGCTGGTTATGGCCGTTGCCCTCTATGAGCTCACTCTTTGGGTAGGGTAGGCTGTCTGCCGGAAAATGGGACACTGGACCAGTGTTGTAAGGGGAGGACTGTTGTTCCTCTCCACGGAGAGACAGTGAGAACATCTCTCTGTACTCGGACCGGTTGCTGTCCATCTCCTCCAGGTCTGAGTCGCTGTATCCCATAGAACTATCGTCCTGATGGGATTTCATAGGCGAGCTGACATTGTCCATTGACAGACCGGAGTCAGAGTCGGGGAACTCTGTAGCAGTCCTGTGTCCATCTGTCAGGGAAAATTGGGGGACATGTATTTCTGATGGTTCCAGTGGTTTGTGTCTCACCTCCTCCTGTGGGTAGGCCTCATTGGAAGTATAGGATAACATGGGGGAGCTTGGTTTTGTGTTTGAGTGGTCAGTGTAGAACAGCTTACAGAGGCTGTCTGTGGTGTAGGTTGTGTTGAGCTCCTGGGGTTTCAGAGTCATTTGGTTGAGGTTGTCAGGGGGAACCATCCCTTTGAAGTTGTTGATGAGTAGGACAGGTGGTGTAGTATCAATGTTTGTGACCAAGCCTGGGAGCTCAGGCAAGTACAAGCTGTAGTTAGGGTCCTGCACATCTAGGGGCATGCTTGTGCTGGTATAGCCATTCTGATCCAGGATATCTGACACTTGCATTTTTAAGTTCTGCTGTTGAAAATAGAGGAAATCAAAGAATTAGAAAACAGTCAGTGACCTATATACATTGTAAAATATTTTATTGAAAGGTGAGACTGTTAATTTCACGTCTTCATTATCATAGTGAAAAACAAAAGACTTGTAATCTCTAGTGGGCAACCCTTATAAACAATGGGTAAAATGACTATCTAAAATTGGATAGCATTGCCATTGTAGTTCAAGACTATGTACAGTCATGGCTGAAATAGCTTTATTTTTGGATACGTGCTATCCCGTGGTGGAACTATATACAGCTCCATAGCAAGTATGAAAACCCTATTCAGTGAAACTTGATCACAGAGTGAATTAATACAATTAATGAATGAATGACATTTTATATGTGTCAAATCGCCAGTTGACATTCAGCCAACTTGACACAACATGGGCCAGCATCCCTGTGGAACGCTTTCAACATCTTGTAGAGTCCATGCCCCGATGCATTGAGGCTGTTCTGAGGGCAAAAGGGCGGGTGCAACTCACAATTAGGAAGGTGTTCTTCATGTTTGTATACTGGCTATTGTACACACCAAGTAGATATGATCGATACAGTCTCTGGATTTACGAAAACTTTTTGTTTTTCCACCAGAATGTTTTGATCCTCCAAAAAGGTCATTAACCTACTGTTGAGGATGGATGAATATAATTTATAGATCGTACCTAGTAAACTTATACCTCTCCAGTTCAGTGGCACTGAACATCATTGAGCATGCAAGATCTTGCAAGTTAATTGCAGACACTCAGATCCACTTCTCTCTCTAAACTAGAGGCCATTCATTTCACATTTTAGTCAGTTGGCAGATGCTCTTATCAAATCAATTTGTATTTGTCACATGCTTCGTAAACAACAGGTGTGGACTAACAGCTAACTTATGGGTCCTTCCCAAGAATGCAGAGATTTGTTTTTGGAGAAAAAATAGAAAAGTAAAACACGTAATAATAGATGCGAATGAGTTCAAATGTGCGTGCTATTTCAGAACATAGAAACTCAGTTGGCAAATGTATTTTCTTGCATTTAGGGGTACGTATATTTTGTGTGATGCACAATAATACCTGTTTGAGAAAGATCATGCCAACAGAAAAGGACATAAATAAAAGAGAATTATCAGGAAGTCTACTTTTCAAATTTGTTCTAACAAAGGCATGCTTGTGCTGTGTCCTTGCACACCCTACTGCAGCAGCCACTCGTTGTTAGGTGTCCATTACCTAGCTGAACAGGGCTTGTTGTGGCCTTATGAATTGTTCCGTTGTGCCATACCTACCTGGAGCTCAGGCAGGGAGAGCAGCTCCATCCAGGCCTGCTCCACATCCACAGGGGCTGGTTCCAGAGATGCAGGCACAGCAATGGGAGCCTTGTGGGGGGCCAGCAGAGCAGAGAGCATGGGGTTCTGGGCCACAGGTGACTGCTGGGAGGTCAGCATATCTGGCCTACTGTTGCCAATGGAAGGGGAGGGCATGATATGTGCAGGAGGAGGATGGGGGAGCTAGAATACGCAGACACATACTGGAAATTAGAGGGGATGCATTGATAAGAGGAGAAACAGATTGGAATTATGTTACTGGTTTGTAGGTATTGGTAGTGTATTCTCTTACCTCAATGGTTTCTACTAAAGGGAATGTCTCTGCGAGAAGCTGCATGCACTCATCAAATGAAAGTGCATCCCCATCCACTTTGGAAAAAATGGTGTTCTACAAAAACAGACACACAGATATAAATTACTGGCTGTATGAGCGATAAAGTTATTTTAATTATTTTTGAACATAATTAACCGTTGAAATCGGAAGTTTGCATACACCTTAGCCAAATATATTTAAACTCGGTTTTTCACAATTCCTGACATTTAATCCCTTTAACATTCCCTGTCTTAGGTCAGTTAGGATCGCCACTTCATTTTAAGAATGTGAAATGTCAAAATACGTAATAGTAGAGAGAATTATTTATTTCAGCTTTTATTTCTTTCATCACATTCCCAGTGGGTCAGAAGTTTACATACACTCAATTAGTATTTGGGAGCATTGCCTTTAAATTGTTTAACTTGGGTCAAACATTTTGGGTAGCCTTTGACAAGCTTCCCACAATAAGTTGGGTGAATTTCGGCCTATTCCTCCTGACAGAACTGGTGAAACTGAGTCAGATTTGTAGGCCTCCTTGCTCGCACACGCTTTTTCAGTTCTGCCCACAAATGTTCTATAGGATGGAGCAAAAGCCTCCTGCAGCAAAGCAACCCCACAACATGATGCTTCCACCCCCGTGCTTCACTGTTGAGATGATGTTCTTTGGCTTGCAAGCTTCCCCTTTTTCCTCCAAACATAACGATGGTATTACGGCCAAACAGTTCTATTTTTGTTTCATCAGATCAGAAGATATTTCTCCAAAAAGTACGATCTTTGTCCCCATGTGCAGTTGCAAACCGTAGTCTTGCTTTTTTTGGTGGTTTTGGAGCAGTGGCTTCTTTCTTGCTGAGCGGCCTTTCAGGTTTTGTTGATATAGGACTCGTTTTACTGTGGATATAGATACTTTTGTATACCACCCTCAAAATAAATATTTTAAAAAACAAGACACAGAACACATACACATGCATTTCCCTAGCATAAATTCTAATCTCGTTACTCTTTTCTATTCCAGAGGGGGACCGCTCGCTCGCTCGCTCGCTGGCTGGCAGATAGATAGATAGATAGATAGATAGATAGATAGATAGATAGATAGATAGATGGATGGATGGATGGATGGATAGATAGATGGATGGATGGATAGATAGATACCTGGTTTCCCTCTGTGTTGGGCAGCTCTGGTTCACTGGGTAGCAGGCAGGGCATGAACTCTCCAGTCTCCTCGTCCAGCTCCAGCTGTTCGAGCAAGGCCTTATCCTGCTCCCTCAGCAGGTGCAGCCTATTCTCCTCCTCCAGTTCCCTCTGCCTGCGCAGCTCATCCTCCTTCTGCCGCAGGCTCAGGTCAAACACCTCCCGCTCGGCACCCAGGTCAATGTCCTGCCTCCACAGGATGTCAATCAAGTTCATATCCTGGCAGGAGAACAACGACCATAGTGAGTTAAGATAGGAGGATAGCAGGACAACACTACAGCCAACACCATTGCTACTCCAACTATTCTTATCTGCTCTTTAATTATTTGTTATTCTTATTTCTTACTTTTTTGTTGTTGGTATTTTCTTAAAACTGCATTGTTGGTTAAGGGCTTGTAAGTAAGCGTTTCACTGTAACGTCTCCACCTGTTGAATTCGGCGCATGTGACAAATGCGATTTGATTTGATTTGAAGGCAGGGTTCTTTAAAGAACCACTTTTAATGCAGGGATCCTGAAGTATTTGACAAAGCATAAGATGGATATTGTATGCTCAACCATCACGAACAAACAGAAGGCAGACAAGTGGGATCAAAAAAGGTGTGTCAACAATACCCAGAAAGCTTCTCTGTGCCACGTATTGTATCCCCTGTTCCCCTCCCTGTGGACAGCTGTCCCTTACCCCCACCTTTAGCCATAACACAACTCAATCAGATGAGATGTGTGACGAGGATGTATGAATAATACATGCTGTTCTCCTCATTCTTAAAGCGGAATGGCTCCACACCCACGTGTACATTTCAGCAACCTCCAACACCAGCATCTAGCTAAACCAACAAATACCATCAAGATCCACTAAAGAGAGCAGAGTAAAATACGAGTACTACATACATGAAGTAAGTTATGTGTAAGTAAGTAAGTAAGTAAGTCACATGTTGCACAGTTTACAAAGCCAGCATTTTTTTATGTCCTTGATCAGCCTTTGTTTCTCTATGCGAGAGCAGCACACAGTGTGGCTGAAAGACGCTGCTCAACTCAATAATAAGCCATTGGCCGAGATACTCTATGATTGATAATTATTGTTCAGCAGGCTTGAATTTCAGTCCAATCGCAAAAATGCTGCCACTGGACCAAATATAATCTGACCAATAGGAAACAAGACAAATTCATTCTGTTTGATAAAGCTGAACTCATATAAGAACCTCTCACAGTTATTATATATTTGGTTGTTTCATAAGATTTCTATTATATTATATTGTCTACAATTTTTACACTGAATATTATACTTTGATGATTATGACAAAGAACATAACACCTAATATTTGGCTGGTAGACTGCCAAACATGTGTTTGGACTGTGAGGCAGTTTCATTCATAGGACTGTCACTGGAATGTTGCAGTAACTGCTCTAGGCTGTTTACCTCTACAATCATCATGCAAAATGCATTTGATGAATAAACCTGCTAGCAAGGCACACATTTTTGAAGATTTGTCCCAACTCATTTATTTTCAAGATGACAGTAGTCATTGGACTAAAGTATGAATTTTTCCATTGACAATTATATCTGGCTTAAAAAGCTTAATCTCGGTTCAGGGTCCAAACAGCAAAACTATCTCTGGGTATCAATGGTTCTTTTCACAAACACATTCAGCTCATTATGTGGCCATGAAGCTTCAAGAGTGTGTGGTGTTGACTCAGTAACAAGCTAAACATCCATTACAAAAGAGTTTCAAAGGAACGCAAGGCGAGGATCAAAAGGACAGACAGTGACCTTGACTCAACCAACATCAACCCTTTGCCTCAGTAGATAATTTAACAAGAAAACTATTCTGGTAAAGTACACATTTTCCTCCCGTATCAGTTGTTTTACCCCCCCATTAAACAATAAAATCGGACATTAACTTCATAGTTATGGCTGGACGGCTGTTGTGATAGCGTTATTGCCACTGTATTGGGGCAGGTTTTGAATGATTATTCCCTGCTTTATGACTAGGCGGTCACACTATAGTCTTTCCACTAATGTGTAAAATCAGGGCAGCTTTAGAGGTTTTTCCCCATACAGCGTCACAGGGATTACTCTTCTAAATAAAATAACCGACAATTCCGAATAAAATGCATGTAATAACTTGAATTGGCCATAAGTAAATGACTGAGTATGTGTCTGTCCATTCTCAGGAGTCACGCCTCCTTTAATGGACCAATCAGCAGTTGAAACAATAACAAAGCGTTCTCCATGCCACTGTTTGGGTAAAAAGCTGATGGATGGGGCTGGAGAAATGTAATCACTCTCAAATTCAGACAGAGCTTTGGATATGCAAGGACTTACCATCTATATATGATATAATCATCATAGTTGTAACTATGTTTTGAGGCAAAACAGTGTTTGTTTAAAATCATTGGTGTAAAACAAGCTTATATTTTGGGTTCTGGTGGGGTACGATAGTTAAACTAAGCTCGTGGCATTTATAAAAAAGTTATATTCTTCAAAAATCTATGGGTACATATTATTAATTTTTAAGACCTAAAATGGATGTAGCAACTACTGTTTTCCCCTTTAAGGTTACATGAGTTAATGGGGTACAGACATAAATGGAATATCAGACACTATCAGGCATTGCAACACATGGATTTAGTACTGTAGATATGTGGTAGTGGTGGAGTAGGGGCCTGAGGGCACACAGTGTGTTGTGAAATCTGTGAATGTATTGCAATGTTTTAAAATTGTATAAACTGCCTTAATTTGCTGGACCCCAGGAAGAGTAGCTGCTGCTTTGGCAGCAGTTAATGGGGATCCATTTTAAATACAAATACACATCTTTCAGGTGTCACATTTTGATTCCTCACTATTTTTCAATATCCTTACATGCATAATTAAACTACATGTGTATGACAATGTGAAGGAAGACATTAGCAATAACTGACACTGGGAGTTAAAATACATTTTATTATTGCTATTTGACAAAAATAACCAGAAGACATCAACGCTGTATTTAAAATATATATAGAGTACCAGTCAAAACTTTGGACACACCTACTCATTCCAGGGTTTTTCTATATTTTTACTATTTTCTACATTGTTGATTAATAGTGAAAACATCAAAACTATGAAATATTAATGTAGTAACCAAAAATGTATTAAACAAATCAAAATGTATTTTATATTTGAGATTCTTCAAAGTAGTCACCCTTTGCCTTGATGACAGCTTTGCACACTGTCGGCATTCTCTCAATAAGCTCCATGAGGTAGTCACCTGGAATGCATTTCAATTAACAGGGGTGCCTTGTTAAAAGTTAATTTGTGGAATATTCTTTCCTTCCTAATGTGTTTGAGCCAATCAGTTGTGTTGTGACAAGGTGGGAGTGGTATGCAGAAGAGTACTTTATTTTCTAAAAGTCCATACTATGACAAGAACAGCTCAAATATGCAAAGAGTAACGACAGTAAAGCATTACTTTAAGACATGAAGGTCAGTCAATGTGGAAAATTTCAAGAACTTTGAAAGTTTCTTAAAGTGTAGTTTCAAAAACCATCAAGTGTTATGATGAAACCGGCTCTCAGGAAAGGAAGACCCAGAGTTACATCTGTTGCAGAGGATATGTTCATGTGGGCTGCACCTCAGATTGCAGCCCACATAAACACTTCACAAAGTTCAAGTAACAGACACATCTGAACATTGACAGTTCAGAGACTGTGTGAATCAGGCCTTAATGGTCAAATTGCACCAATAATAATAAGAGACTTTCTTGGGCCAAGAAACACTAGCAATGGACATTAAACTGGTAGAAATCTGTCCTGTGGTCTGATGAGGCCAAATTTGAGATTTTTGGTTCCAATCACTGTGTCTTTGTGAGATGCAGAGTAGGTGAACGGTTGTGTGGTTCCCACCGTGAAGCATGGAGGAGAAGGTGTGATAGTTTGGGGGTGATTTTGCTGGTAAATCAGTGATTTATTTGGAATTCAAGGCACACTTAACCAGCATGGCTACCACAGCATTCTGCAGCGATACGCCATCCCATCTGGTTTGAGCTTAGTGGGACTATAATTTGTTTTCAACAGGACAATGACCCAACACACCTCAAGGCTGTGTAAGGGCTATTTGACAAAGAAGGAGAGTGATGGAGTGCTGCATCAGATGACATGGCCTGCACAACCACCCGACCTCAACCCAAGTGAGATGGTTTGAGATGAGTTGGACCGCAGAGTGAAGAAAAAGTAGCCAACAAGTGCTTGGCATATGTGGGAACTCCTTCAAGACTGTTGGAAAAGCATTCCGCATGAAGCTGTTTGAGAGAATGCCAATGAGTGTGTAAAGCATATTTTTTATTCTGGACAAGCTTCCTTCTTTGTAATCTATTTTTGTTAGTATTGTGGAGTAACTACAATGTTGTTGATTCATCCTCAGTTTTCTCCTATCAGTCATTAAACTCGAACTGTTTTAAAATCACCATTGGCCTCATGGTAATACCCTGAGCGGTTTCCTTCCTCTCCGGCAAACGAGTTAGGAAGGACGCCTGCATCTTTGTAGCGACTCAGTGTATTGATACACCATCCAAAGCGTAATTGATAACTTCAGCATGCTCAAAGGGAAACGCTTTCTTACATTTTTACCCATCTACCAAATGGTTCCCTTCTGAGGAAGGGAGTCAATGCAACTTATTATGACACTTATTAAGCACTTTTTTCTACTCCTGAACGTATTTAGGTTTGCAATAACAAAAGGGTTTAAATACTTGACTCAAGACATTACATCTTTTCACATTTTTATTAATTTGCAAAATAATCAAAAGATAAAAATTCCACTTTGACATTATGGGGTATTGTGTGTAGATCAGTGACACAAAATCTGAATGTAATCTATTTTAAATTCAGGGTGTAACACAACAAAATGTGGAAAAAGTAAATTGGTGTGAATACCTACTGAAGGCACTGTAGTATGATGCACTCACTGTATATAGACTTTTTGTTTTCTTTTGTTCTACTGTTGTATTGACTGTATGTTTTGTTTATTCCATGTGTAACTCTGTGTTGTATGTGTCGAATTGCTACGCTTTATCTTGGCCAGGTCGCAGTTGCAAATTAGAACTTGTTCTCAACTAGCCTACCTGGTTAAATAAAGGTGAAATAAAAATAAATAAAAAGTATTGTGCCAAAATGTAATTGAAACTCTGTCTCCAGTGTAATATGTACTCTGTTGCAGTGACGGTCTGGCCCTCTGAAAACTACTTAGAACCACACCACCTTTCACCACCTGGGAAAAGATTACAGCAGAGAGGGTGATGTAACTGCATGTGCACTTTCCTGTTTAGCGTGTGGATTGTGCAGATAACATGGCAGCATGACCATCCCACAACACAATGGAATGCATTTTCATGTGTCTAAACGCCTTGAAATACAATGTCTTGTGGTGTCAGTTGACTAGGTCAACAGTATGAAAGGAAAACTAATGTGAGAGTTGGGTGAGACTCACCTGGCCCTGTGAGCATGACAAAAGTAAGGTAAAGGCTCATTTGTCAATCTTATCTCAGTCGACTACACAATACAGCTTTCATTTCAGGCCCACGCACACCCATTTATCAACTAACAAAAGAAAGGGAGAGGTGAACACAGCTACAGGTAGAGTTATATTAGCAGGACTTACAATCAGCCAGCATTGGAACCTGATAAAGCAGCCTGATTAAAGGTCAATCTTAGGCTGATCTTTATTTTAATGTTTAAAATGTTAACCTTATTTTACCAGGTTAGTCTCATTGAGATTAAAAATCTCTGACCTGGCCAAAATAGCAACACACAAAATGTCATGCAAAAACACATTTACAACATAAAACATAAAGTACTAATGATTAAAAACATACATTTTACACATTGAGCAGGCAAAATCTTGCAAGTTAATTGCAGACACTCAGATCCACTTTTCTCTCTAAACCAAAGGCCATTCATTTCACGTTTTAGTCAGTTGGCAGATGCTCTTATCACATCAATTTGCATTTGTCACATGCTTCGTAAACAACAGGTGTGGACTAACAGTGAAATGCTTACTTATGGGTCCTTCCCAAGAATGCAGAGAATTGTTTTTGAAGAAAAAAATTGAAAAGCAAAACACGTAATAATAGATGCATTAACCTACTGTTGAGGATGGATGACTATAATTTATCGACTATACCTAGTAAACTTATGCCTCTCCAGTTCAGTGGCACTCTCTGGTAATTTTTTTATGAATTGGTAATGGGATTTACTGTGGATTTATACCAAGTGGATGGCAGTATACGGTACTCTAAACAAATTCTGAGCAAACCATGTAGAACTTCAGTTAATCTAGAGGATTTTAATGCTGGTAAATCAGAGTTTCATTTGGAATTCAAAACATACTCAACCAGCATGGCTACCACAGCATTCTGCAGCAATACACCATTCAATCTGGTTTGCACTTAGTGGGACTATCATTTGTTTTTCAACAGGACAATGACCCAACACACATCAAGGCTGTGTAAGGGCTATTTGACCAAGAAGGAAAGTGATGGAGTGCTGTATCAGATGACCTGGCCTGCACAACCACCCAACCTCAACCCAAGTGTGATGGTTTGGGATGAGTTGGACCGCAGAGTGAAGGAAAAGTAGCCAAGTGTTCGGCATATGTGGGAACTCCTTCAAGACTGTTGGAAAAGCATTCCTCATGAAGCTGTTTGAGAGAATAACAATGAGTGTGTAAACCTGTCACATTGCTTGAAATACATAGTGCCTTCAGAAAGTTTTCACAGCTCCTTACTTTTAACACATTTTGTTATGTTACAAAGTTGGATTCAAATTAATTTAATTGGTCATGTTTTGTAAATGATCCACACACACACAATACTCTAATGTCAAAGTGGGATTTTTTTTTGATTTCCTTTTAATTAATGAAAAATAAAACACCATTATATCTTGATTAGACAAGTATTCACCCCCCTAAGTCAAAGCTCTGTCAATAGCTTGCTAGATAGATTTTTACAAGTCTTGCCATAGATCTTCAAGCCGATTTAGGTCAAAACTGTAACTCTGCCACTCAGGAACATTCAATGTCGTCTTGGTAAGCAACTCCAGTGTATATTTGGCCTTGTGTTTTGGGTTATTTTGCTGCAAAAAAAAACGTGAATTTGTCTCCCAGTGACTGTTTGAAAGCAGACTGAACCAGATTTACCTCTAGGATTTTGCCTGCGCTTAGCTCTATTAAATTGATATTTATCCTAAACTCCCACGTCCTTGACAATGACAAGCATACCCATAACATGACGGAGCCAACAACATGCTTGAAAATATGGAGAGTGGTACTCAGTGACGTGTTGTGTTAGATTTGCCCCAAACATAAGGCTTTGTATTCCCGGACAAAAAGTTCATTTCTTGGCCACATTATTTTCCGTATTACTTTAGTGCCTTATTGCAAACAGGTTGCACGTTTTGGAATATTTTTTATTCTGGACAAGCTTCCTTCTTTGTAATCTATTTATGTTAGTATTGTGGAGTAACTACAATGTTGTTGATTCATCCTCAGTTTTCTCCTATCAGTCATTAAACTCAAACTGTTTTAAAATCATCATTGGCCTCATGGTAATACCCTGAGCGGTTTCCTTCCTCTCCGGAAAACGAGTTAGGAAGGACGCCTGCATCTTTGTAGCGACTCAGTGTATTGATACACCATCCAAAGCGTAATTGATAACTTCAGCATGCTCAAAGGGAAACGCTTTCTTAAATTTTTACCCATCTACCAAATGGTTCCCTTCTTTGCAAGGCATGGGAAAACCTCCCTGGTCTTTGTGGTTGAATCTCTGCTTGAAATTCAATACTAGACTGAGGGACATAACATAATTGTGTGTGTGTGGTGCAGAGATCAGGTAGTTATTCAAAAAGCATGTTAACCACTATTATTGCACACAGAGTGAGTCAATGCAACTTATTATGACACTTATTAAGCACTTTTTTCTACTCCTGAACGTATTTAGGTTTGCAATAACAAAAGGGTTTAAATACTTGACTCAAGACATTACATCTTTTCACATTTTTATTAATTTGCAAAATAATCCAAATACAAAAATTCCACTTTGACATTATGGGGTATTGTGTGTAGATCAGTGACACAAAATCTGAATGTAATCTATTTTAAATTCAGGGTGTAACACAACAAAATGTGGAAAAAGTACATTGGTGTGAATACCTTCTGAAGGCACTGTAGTATGATGCACTCACTGTATATAGACTTTTTGTTTTCTTTTGTTCTACTGTTGTATTGACTGTATGTTTTGTTTATTCTATGTGTAACTCTGTGTTGTATGTGTCGAATTGCTACGCTTTATCTTGGCCAGGCCGCAGTTGAAAATGAGAACTTGTTCTCAACTAGCCTACCTGGTTAAATAAAGGTGAAATAAAAATAAATAAAAAGTATTGTGCCAAAATGTAATTGAAACTCTGTCTCCAGTGTAATATGTACTCTGTTGCAGTGACGGTCTGGCCCTCTGAAAACTACTTAGAACCACACCACCTTTCACCACCTGGGAAAAGATTACAGCAGAGAGGGTGATGTAACTGCATGTGCACTTTCCTGTTTAGCGTGTGGATTTTCCCAGGTGGTGAAAGGTGGTGTGGTTCTAAGTTGTTTTCAGAGAGCCAGACCGTCACTGCAACAGAGTACATATTATACTGGAGACAGAGTTTCAATAACATTTTGGCACAATACTACAGTGCATTCAGAAGGTATTCACAACAATGTACTTTTTCCACATTTTGTTGTGTTACACCCTGAATTTAAAATGTATTACATTCAGATTTTGTGTCACTGATCTACACACAATACCCCATAATGTCAAAGTGGAATTTTTATCTTTTGATTATTTTGCAAATTAATAAAAATGTGAAAAGATGTAATGTCTTGAGTCAAGTATTTAAACCCTTTTGTTGTGGCAAACCTAAATACGTTCAGGAGTAGAAAAAAGGTGCTTAATAAGTGTCATAATAAGTTGTGTGGACTCAGTCTGTGTGCAATAATAGGGGTTAACATGCTTTTTGAATCTCTGCACCACACACACATAATTGTCTGTTATGTCTCTCAGTTAAGAAGTCAATTTCAAGCAGAGATTCAACCACAAAGACCAGGGAGGTTTTCCCATGCCTTGCAAAGAAGGGCACCTATTGGTAGATGGGTAAAAATAAAATAAAGCGTTTCCCTTTGAGCATGCTGAAGTTAACAATTACGCTTTGGATGGTGTATCAATACACTCAGTCACTACAAACATGCAAGCGTCCTTCCTAACTCGTTTGCCAGAGAGGAAGGAAACTGCTCAGGGATTTTACCATGAGGCCAATGGCGATTTTAAAACAATTCAAGTTTAATGGCTGTGACAGGAGAAAACTGAGGATGAATCAACAACATTGTAGTTACTCCACAATACTAACCCGAATTGATTACAAAGAAGGAAGCTTGTCCAGAATAAAAAATATTCTACAACTTGCAACCTGTTTGCAAGAAGGCACTAAAGTAATATGGTAAATACTGTGGCAAAGAAATTCACTTTTTGTCCGGAATACAATGTTTGGGGCAAATCTAACACAACACATCACTGAGTACCACTCTCCATATTTTCAAGCATGGTGTTGGCTCCATCATGTTATGGGTGTGCTTGTCATCAGCAAGGACGTGGGAGATATTTAAGATGAATATAAACTCAATAGAGCTAAGTACAGGCAAAATCCTAGAGGTACAGTGCCTTGCGAAAGTATTCGGCCCCCTTGAACTTTGCGACCTTTTGCCACATTTCAGGCTTCAAACATAAAGATATAAAACTGTATTTTTTTGTGAAGAATCAACAACAAGTGGGACACAATCATGAAGTGGAACGACATTTATTGGATATAAGACTTGTAAAAATCTGTCTAGCAAGCTATTGACAGAGCTTTGACTTAGGGGGGTGAATACTTATCTAATCAAAATATAATGGTGTTTTATTTTTTATTAATTAAAAGGAAATCATATAATTTTTTCCCACTTTGACATTAGAGTATTGTGTGTGTGTGGAATAGCGTGTGGATTGTGCAGATAACATGGCAGCATGACCATCCCACAACACAATGGAATGCATTTTCATGTGTCTAAACGCCTTGAAATACAATGTCTTGTGGTGTCAGTTGACTAGGTCAACAGTATGAAAGGAAAACTAATGTGAGAGTTGGGTGAGACTCACCTGGCCCTGTGAGTATGACAAAAGTAAGGTAAAGGCTCATTTGTCAATCTTATCTCAAAATACTACACAATATAGCTTTCACTTTAGGCCCACGCAAACCCGTTTATCAACTAACAAAAGAAAGTGAGAGGTGAACACAGCTACATGTATGGTTATATTAGCAGGCCTATCAATCAGCCAGCATTGGAACCTGATAAAGCAGCCTGATTAGAGGCCAACCTCAGGCTGATCTTTATTTTAATGTTTAAAATGTTAACTTTATTTTACCAGGTTAGTCTCATTGAGATTAAAAATCTCTGACCTGTCCAAAATAGCATCACAAAATGTTATGCAAGAACACATTTACAACATAAAACACAAAGTACTACAGTTTAAAAACATACATTTACACATTGAGCATGCAAGATCTTGCAAGTTAATTGCACACACTCAGATCCACATCTCTTTCTATACTAGAGGCCATTCATTTCACATTTTAGTCAGTTGGCAGATACTCTTGTAAAATCAATTTGTATTTGTCACATGCTTAGTAAACAACAAGTGTGGACTAACAGTGAAACGCTTACTTATGGGTTCTTCCCAACAATGCAGAGAAATGACTTGGCTATATTAAAATCGGTACAGGTACCGAGTCATTGTGCAAGGGGATGGGGTAATTTAGGTAGATACAATTGAAGTCGAAAGTTTAAATGCACATATGTTGGAGTCATTAAAACTTGTTTTCAACAACAAATTTCTTGTTAACAATTTCTTGTTAACGTTTTGGCAAGTCGGTTAGGACATCTACTTTGTGCATGACACAAGTAATTTTTCCAACAATTGTTTAGACAGATTACTTCACTTATAATTCACCGTATCACAATTCCAGTGGGTCAGAAGTTGACACACACTAAGTTGACTTTGCATTCAATGCAGTGGCAGTATTGAATTGCTTGGATGAAAGGTGCCCAGAGTAAACTGCCTGCTCCTCAGTCCCAGTTGCTAATATATGCATATTATTATTAGTATTGGATAGAAAAACCTCTGAAGTTTCTTAAACGGTTTGAATGATGTCTGTGAGTATATCAGAACTCATATGGCAGGCGAAAACCTGAGAAGAAATCCAAACAGGAAGTGGGAAATCTGAGGTTGGTCGATTTCAACTCTTTGCCATTCCAATATACAGTGTAAATGGGGTCCTATTGCACTTCCAATGGCATCCACTAGATGTCAACAGTCTTTAGAACTTTGTTTGACGCTTCTACTGTGAAGTGGGGGCGAATGAGAACTGATTGAGCCAGGTGTCTGGCAGAGTGCCACAGGCTCTGAGGCGCGGTCACGAGAGAGTTAGCTCTCGTTCCATTGCTTTTCTACAGACACAGGAATTCTCTGGTTGGAACATTATTGAACATTTATGATAAAAACATCCTAAAGATTGATTCTATACTTAGTTTGACAAGTTTCTATGGGCTGTAATGTAACTTTTTGAACTTTTCGTCCGACGTTCGGCTGGACCTGAACGCGCGTTTGGATTTGTTTACCAAACGTGCTAATAAAATAAGCTATTTGGACATAAATGATGGACATGATCGAACAAATCAAAACATTTATCGTGGAACTGGGATTCCTGGGAGTGCATTCTGATGAAGATCATCAAAGGTAAGTGAATATTTATAACAATCTGGCAGATATCTTTTTGGCTGCTTTGTTGTCTGAACACTATACTCAGATTATTGCATGGTTTGCTTTTTCCGTGAAGTTATTTTGAAGTCTGACACATCGGTTGCATTAAAGAGAAGTATATCTCGAATTCCATGTATAACACTTGTATTTTCATCAACCTTTATGATGAGTATTTCTGTGAATTGATGTGGCTCTCTGCACAATCACTGCATGTTTTAGAACTACTGAATGTAATGTGCCAATATAAAATTAGATTTTTTATATAGATATGCACTTTATCGAACAAAACATACATGTATTGTGTAACATGAAGTCCTATGAGTGTCATCTGATGAAGATCATCAAAGGTTAGTGATTCATTTCATCTCTATCTGTGCTTTTTGTGACTCCTCTCTTTGGCTGGAAAAATGGCTGTGTTTTTCTGTGAGTTGGTGGTGACCTAACATAATCGTTTGTGGTGCTTTCGCTGTAAAGCATTTTTTTAATCAGACACTGTGGCTGGATTAACGAGAATGTTATCTTTAAAATGGTGTAAAATACTTGTATGCTTGAGGAATTTTAATAATGAGATTTTTTTTGTTTTGAATTTGGCGCCATCCACTTAAACTGGCTGTTGGCGAGGTGGGACGCTACCATCCCACATATCCCAGAGAGTTGAAAAATAATAATACAAATAAAAATTCACTGATGTGTTGATTTCTGTGGCCAGTGTAGCAAGTCTCATTGATTACTATGGGTTCATTTCAGCAGCAGATAATATAAATGAGAAAAACAGACATGGCACCAGCCATGGTCTAGTTTCAGGCTTAGTTTCAACTAATTTCGGAACCCAGAACCAAATCCTGCTATTCATTCTGTGAGCAGAAGTAGCTAGATACAGTATGAACCTTTGCAAACATTGACTTGTCTAAAGCCTTCAACACTGTAGCTCACTCATTACTTATTCAGAGGCTTTCATCAATTGGCCTGGACCAGGCTGCGTGTAGCTGGTTAGAATTGTATTTTAACAGAGAACACAGAGACCTAGGTTTCTTTTTCAAAAGCACCCTTTATGATACAATATAAATACAGTACCAGTAAAAAGTTTGGACACACCTACTCATTCAAGGGTTTTTCTTTATTTTTACTATTTTTCTACAATAATAGTGTTGTGTTGTGACAAACTCGGGGTGGTATACAAAAGATAGCCCTATTAGGTAAAAGACCAAGTCCATATTCTGGCAAGAACAGCTCAAATAGACAAAGAGAAACAACAGTCCATCATTACTTTAAGACATGAAGGTCAGTCAATGCGGGATATTTCAAGAACTTTGAATGTTTCTTCAAGTGTAGTCGCAAAGATGAAACTGGCTTTCATGAGGATCGCCACAGGAAAGGAAGACCCAGAGTTACCTCTGCTGCAGAGGATAAGTTCATTAGAGTTACCAGCCTCAGAAATTGCAGCCCAAATAAATACTTCACAGAGTTCAACTATCAGACACATCTCAACATCAACTGTTCAGTGGGGACTGCATGGTCATTATGATGGTCATTATGGCCAAACAGTTCTATTTTTGTTTCATCAGACCAGAGGACGTTTTTCCTAAAAGTACGATCTTTGTCCCCATGAGCAGTTGCAAACTGTGGTCTGCTTCTTTTTATGGCAGTTTTGGAGCAGTGGCTTCTTCCTTGCTGAGTGGCTTTTCAGGTTATGTCGATATAGGACTCGTTTTACTGTGGATATAGATACCTTTGCACCTGTTCCTCCAGGATCTTCACATGGTCCTTTGTTGTTGTTCTGGGATTGATTTGCACTTTTTGCACCAAAGTACGTTCATCTCTCGGAGACAGAATGCGTCTCCTCCCTGAGTGGTATGACGACTGCGTGGTCCCATGGTGTTTATAATTGCGTACTATTGTTTGTGCAGATGAACGTGGTACCTTCAGGCGTTTAGAAATTGCTCCCGAGGATGAACCAGACTTGTGCAGGTCTACAAATGTTTTTTTCTGAGGTCTTGGCTGATTTCTTTGATTTCCCATGTTGTCAAGCAAAGAGGCACTGAGTTTGAAGGTTAGGCCTTGAAATACATCCACAGGTACCCTCCAATTGACTCAAATTATGTCAATTAGCCTATCAGAAGCTTCTAAGCCAACACATAATTTTCTGGAATTTTCCAAACTGTTTAAATGCACAGTAAACTTAGTGTATATTAACTTCTGACCCACTGGAATTGTGATACAGTGAATTATAAGTGAAATAATCTCTGTAAACAATTGTTGGAAAAATTACTTGTGCACAAAGTAGATGTCCTAACCAACTTGCCAAAACAATAGTTTGTTAACAAGAAATTTGTGGAGTGGTTGAAAAACGAGTTTTAATGACTCTTCCGACTTCAACTGTAGTTAGCTAGCTAACTATAGCTACTGAAACAGATTGTCATTTTGCTATCTTTTTGGGGAAGAACATTGTTTGCATCCATGAGCTAGCTAGTTTTGTCCGGTACGCTACATCTCAGCTCCTCACATCTGCCGGGCTAGGGTGAAGATCCAGCCAGGGCGGTTGGTGCCAGCCCTGCTCTCAAGATCTCCAGTACGCCTTCACGGTCTGGTCCATCCTCTGCAACCTCCACACACCAGCCCTCCGGTGGCAGCTCCCCGCACCAGGCTGTCCTCGGCCCAGTACCACCAGTGCCAGCACCACGCATCAGGCCTACAGTGCGCCTCGCCTCTCCAGTGCTGCCGGAGTCTCCCGCCTGACCAGCACTGTCAGAGCCTTCCTCCTCTACAGCGCTGCCGGAGTCTCCTGCCTGTTCAGCGCTGCCAGAGCTGTCAGTCTGCAAGGAGCCGCCAGAGCTGCCAGTCTGCAAGGAGCCGCCAGAGCTGCCAGTCTGCATGGAGCAGCCAGAGCTGCCAGTCAGCATGGAGCAGCCAGAGCCGCCAGTCAGCATGGAGCAGCCAGAGCCGCCAGTCTGCCAGGATCTGCCAGTCAGCCAGGATCTTCCAGATCCGCCATTCAGCCAGGATCCGCCATTCAGCCAGGATCCGCCAGTCAGCCAGGATCTGCCAGAGCTGCCAGTCAGCCAGGATCTTCCAGATCCGCCAGTCAGCCAGGATCCGCCATTCAGCCAGGATTCGCCATTCAGCCAGGATCCGCCAGTCAGCCAGGATCTGCCAGAGCTGCCAGTCAGCCAGGATCTTCCAGATCCGCCAGTCAGCCAGGATCCGCCATTCAGCCAGGATTCGCCATTCAGCCAGGATCCGCCAGTCAGCCAGGATCTGCCAGAGCTGCCAGTCAGCCAGGATCTGCCGGAACCACCAGTCAGCCAGGATCTGCCAGAACCACCAGCCAGCTAGGATCTGCCAGAGCCATCAACCTGCCTGAGCTTCCTCTCAGTACTGAGCTTCCTCTCAGTACTGAGCTTCCTCTCAGTACTGAGCTTCCCCTCAGTCCTGAGCTACCCCTCAGTCCCGAGCTACCCCTCAGTCCCGAGCTACCCCTCAGTCCCGAGCTACCCCTCAGTCCCGAGCTACCCCTCAGTCCCGAGCTGTCCCTCAGTCCAGTGGGGCCCTTGGTTAGGGTTACTAAGCCAAGGTCGGTGGCGAGGGTTGCCAATCTAAGGACGTGATGCATGCGGACTAAGACTTTGTTGGAGTGGGGTCCACGTCCCGCGCCGGAGCCGCCACCGTGGACAGACGCCCACCCGGACCCTCCCCTATGGGTTTAGGTGTGCGGCCGGGAGTCCGCACCTTGGGGGGGGGGGGGGGATTCTGTCACGCCCTGGTCTTAGTATTTTGTGTTTTCTTTATTATTTTGGTTAGGCCAGGGTGTGACATGGGTTTATTATGTGGTGTGTTTTGTCTTGGGGTTTTTGTAGGCATTAGGATTGTGGTATAGTGGGGTTGTCTAGAATAGTCTATGGCTGTCTGGAGTGGTTCTCAATCAGAGGCAGGTGTTTATCGTTGTCTCTGATTTGGAACCATATTTAGGCAGCCATAATCTTTGAGTGTTTTGTGGGTGATTGTTCCTGTCTCAGTGTTTGTTTGCACCAGATAAGGCTGTTTAGGTTTTCATGTGTCAAAAATAACCACGTTATTTTTCATGACCAGCACTGTAGGTGCGCGAGACAACTTTACCAGCATCATAGCATACGTATCGATGAATCGTTGTTACATATGAAATACGAGTGAGTGTAACCAATGTTTAATACTGTAACTATGTAAAAAAAATGTATGAACGCTTTAAATTATTTTGTGACGTGCAGTCATATTCATGTATTGGTCAACAAGCTTATTTGACACGTCAAATAGTGTTACAGTGTGTCTTGTTTGACAGGCAAAGACCCAAACAGCGTTCCATAGAAATCCTGGTTAAGAATGAAACGCCGAAATAGGTTAAGATTATGTTTTACTGGTAATGGGGACACACGTAAATGCCAACAAAAACTTTTTGGTCAGTGTGTGTGTGTGTGTGTGTGTGTGTGTGTGTGTGTGTGTGTGTGTGTGTGTGTGTGTGTGTGTGTGTGTGTGTGTGTGTGTGTGTATGTGTGTGTGTGTAACCTTTATTTATCTTGGCAAGTCAGTTAAGAACAAATTCTTATTTATATGGACAGCCTACCATGGTCAAACTCGGACGATGCTGGGCCAATTGTGTGCCACCCTATGGGATTTCCAATCACAGCTGGATGTGATGCTGCCTCGATTCGAACCAAGGACTGTAGTGATGCATCTTGCACTGAGATGCAGTGCCTTAGACCGCTGCGTCCATGTGTGTGTATTAACTATTTAACCGTACATGAATGTTTTAAAGCCCCCCCCCCAAAAAAAGGCAGAAATTGGTATTGGCCAAAAATGTTATATCGGTGCATCACAAGTTTACACCTTTGCTCTTTGTTTGGGTGGAGAAAGTAAAACCCGCTATTACGTATTTGCACCTGTCTCCAATCATTAAACAACAGAACAGAATAAACGACCACCAATGGAAAATGCGGGAAAGGCTGAGCTGGCACCCATCGTAGGGACAGTCCAGCATCACGAGAACTGTCTCTCCATACTTGGCAGCACCATGGACAGTGTGCTGGCAACCATCCTGCACTTGGAGGGGAGTGTGCAGTCCCTCCAGTCTCCAGCACTGCTTCCGGCACCGGCCCCCACACCACAACCTGCCTCTGTCCCATCTTAGCCGGCCCGTGGAATATCCCTGTTCCTCCCAGAGGCTTTGACAGAGTGCCTGCGGAATGCAAGGGATTCCTTCTGCAATGCGACCTGTACCTCACTCCGGGAGAGACAGGGTTGCCACCGTCTTCTCGGCACTGACCGGACTGGCCCTGGACTGGGGGACCACGGTCTGAGAAACGGGTAGACCCGAGGTTGAGTCCTATGAGCGCTTCACTGTGGCTTCTCTTCTGCTCTGTGTTTTATCATCCTGTGGAGGGCCGAGAGGGGCGTGAGCGCCTACTCTCACTACATCAGGGATCTAGGACCGCCTCGGAGTTCGCCCTGGAGTTCAGGACCTCCACCGGATGGAACGAGTTGGCTATGGTCACTGTGTTCTGCAGCGGACTGCGGGAGGAGGCACGGATCATCAGCATGGAGATTTGTTTGGACACCCTCCTGCGGTACCGAAGAAGACATCTGCGTGATCCGGAGCCTATGGCTACACCTGCTCCGTGGCCAGATCCGATGGAGGTGTGCTCTGCACGTTTGCCTGAAGCAGAGTGTGGGAGAAGGAGGAATCTGGGCCTCTGCTCCTATTGTGAGGAAAGGGGTCATTTCTCCCCGACCTGCCCTGTATCCACAAAAAGGTGAGGAGGTGACAAGCCATGCATTCTTGCATCTTACCAACCCAGGTAGGATGCAAGATTTCCTTTTCTGTCAACTCAACCAATATGTTTACCCATTAAATTCCCTGAATACCCTAGCCCTCACTCTTGTTTTCTTGATTCCGGAGCTCCTGGGAATCTTTTAGATAGAGCACTGACCACGGTATTATGCATTCCTTTGGTTCCCCTACAGTCACCCATTCTGGTTCAAGCCCTGGATAATCATCCAATAGGGACAGGGCTCGTACATCACATCACTGTTCCTGTTTCTCTGCTGACCCATGACACTAATTTAAAACAAGTCACCTTTTTCATTATAGACACCCCCACGCACCTCGTTGTTTTAGGTCTCCCCTGGTTGACTTGGCAAAACCATGTTATTTCCTGGATCAAGATGAGACTGCTGGGTTGGTTGCAGGAATGTCAGGGGAGGTGTCTTGCGATGTCTGTCAACACCACTACAGTGGAACTACAGAAGTCTGGACCGTACCCCTCAAGTGGAGATACCGGAGGAATACCAGGACACGTCTATCTCCTCTCCTTTGCTGAGACTGAGGCAAAGGAGACCTACGTACAGGAGAGCCTCCAGCAGGGTTTTATCCACCCCTCTACGTCACCAGCCTCCTCAAGATACTTTTTTTCAGATATCCTCTACTCCTCATCCCAACCATCATTGAATTTTGCGAAACTGGACTTGAGGAGCTTCTACAATCTGGTGCGCATTCGTGCAGGCAACGAATGGAAAACGGCCTTTTCCACAACCATGGGCCATTACGAGTAACTTGTGATGCCTTTTGGCCTGTCTAATACTCCTTCAGTCTTCCAGACCTTTATCAACGAGGTGTTTCGGGACATGCTGGGAAGAGGCGTAGTGGTTTATATATATGATATATGTCTATTCTGCTGACCGGGCCCAGCATGTCTCGTTAGTCAGGACTGTGCTGGGAAGACTGTTGGAGCATGATCTATATGTTAAACAAGAGAAGTGCTTGTTTTTCCAGAGGTCGGTGTTCTTTTTGGGCTACCTTATATACACGGAGGGAGTGGAGATGGAGGAGCATCGCATCAGCGCAGTCAGGTCATGGCTCATCCCTAACTCCGTGAAAGCATTCCAGTGATTCCTGGAGGTTCATCCTGGGCTTCAGCACGGTGGTCGCACCATCTTACCTCCCTGCTGAGAGGAGGTCCCCAGTGGCTTCGTGGGACGGTGGGGGCAGAGAGGGCGTTCGAGACACTGAAGGCACGCTTCATCACTGCTCCCGTGCTGGCACATCCCGATCCCTCACTTCCTTTCATTGTTGAGGTGGATACCTTCAAAGTAGGAGTCAGGGCAGTGCTGTCCCAGTGCACAGGAACCCCTCCAAAGCTGCGGCCCTGCGCCTTCTACTCCAAGCAGCTGAGCCCCGCTCAGAGGAACTACGATGTCGGGACCGGGAATTCTTGGCAGTGAAGAAGACTCTGAAGGCGTGGAGGAACTGGCTGGAGGGGTCCAAACACCCTTTCCTGGTGTGGATGGACCATCGCAACCTGGAGTACATCAGGGCAGCGAAGAGGCTAAACCCAAGACAGGCCAGATGGGCTCTATTCTTCGTCAGGTTCCAATTCATGCTTTCTTATAGGCCAGGCTCGAAGAACGTGAAGGCGGACTCCCTGTCTCACCTCTACGAAAAACCACGCCTATGTGCCCACGGGTGTGGGGGACCGACTCCTTACCTGGGTGCCCCAGGCACCTGTGTCGAGTCATCCTGGGATAAGCCGTACCACCGCCTGCCTGACTGAGAAGTCTCTTCCTGATCCATCTGTGCCCAGTCTAAGACACCCAGACACCTCGGGTATAAAATATTCTTCCCCTGCCGGTTCCACAATGATCCTGGTCTTACCTCTCGGTTGACTTTGTCACTGACCTTCCCCCCTCCCAGGAGAAAACCACCGTTCTCTTCGTTGTGGACCGGTTTTCCAAAGCTTGTCGCCTCCTTCCTCTGCCTGGAATCCCATCAGCTATGCAAACTGCGGAGGCTCTTTATATGCACGTCTTCCGGCACTACGGGATCCTGGAGGACATTGTGTCAGACCGTGGCCCTCAGTTCACCTCAAGCGTATGGAAAGCGTTCATGGAACGCCTGAGGGTCACGGTCAGTCTCACCTCCGGGTACCGTCCTCAAGCTAATGGACAGGTAGATCAATCAGGAGGTGTGCAGGTTCCTGAGGTGTTACTGTCAGGACTGGAATGGGGAGTGGGCAGATTTTCTACCTTGGGCTGAGTATGCGCAGAACTCCCACTGCCACTCCTCCACTAACCTCATTCCTTTCCAGTGCGTGTTGGGGTATCAGCCGGCCCTAGCACCTTGGCATCAAAGCCAGGCGAGGCCCCTCCGCCTGCCAGAAGCTTAGCCCCCGGTTTGTGGGGCCGTTTAAAGTCCTGAGGAGGGTTAATTGTGCTTGACCAGATACAATAGTATTTTACAGTAAACAAATTGATAACAGAATTACAGCATGCTTATAGGGAAGGACACTCAACAAGCACAGCACTTACACAAATGACTGATGATTGGCTGAGAGAAACTGATGATGAAATTATTGTGGGGGCTGTCTTGTTAGACATCAGTGCAGCTTTTGAGCTTTTGACATTATTGAGCATAGTGTACTGCTGGAAAAACATATGTGTTGCGGCTTTACACCCCCTGCTATAATGTGGATAAAGAGTTACTTGTCTAACAGAACACAGAGGGTGTTCTTTAATGGAAGCCTATCAAATATAATCCAGTTAGAATCAGGAATTCCCCAGGGTAGCTGATTAAGCCCCTTGCTTTTTTCAATGTTTATTAACGACATGCCACTGACTTTGAGTAAAGCCAGAGTTCCTATGTATGTGGATGACTCAACACTATTACATGTCATCTACTACAGCGACTGAAATGACTGCAACAGTCAACAAATAACTGCAGTTAGTTTCAGAGTGGGTGGCAAGGAATAAGTTAGCCCTAAATGTTTATAAAACTAAAAGCATTGGATTTGGAACAAAACACTCACTAAATCCTAAACCTCAATTAAAACTTGTGTTAGGTTCTTTTTTTTTTTTTTCAGAGTAAATAACTCACGGACAATAGAGAAGCTAAACCAAATGTAATTCTTCCCAAAGGGTCGTCACAGCTGTATTCAGACAACAAAACATTTCTCACATCACAGGTACAGTGGGGCAAAAAAGTATTTAGTCAGCCACCAATTGTGCAAGTTCTCCCACTTAAAAAGATGAGAGAGGCCTGTAATGTTCATCACAGGTACACTTCAGCTATGACAGACAAAATGAGATTTTTTTGTCCAGAAAATCACATTATAGGATTTGTTTTGTTTGTTTGAATTTGACCCCTTTTTCTCTCCAATTTCGTGGTATCCAAATGTTTTAGTAGATACTATCTTGTCTCATCGCTACAACTCCCGTACGGGCTTGGGAGAGACGAAGGTTGAAAGTCATGCGTCCTCCGATACACAACCCAACCAAGCCGCACTGCTTCTTAACCTGTTGCGACTCTAGGGGCAGTATTTTCATTTTTGGGAAAAAAACGTTCCCGTTTTAAACTAGATATTTTGTCAGGACAAGATGCTAGAATATGCATATAATTGACAGCTTTGGATAGAAAACACTCTAACGTTTCCAAAACTGTAAAGATATTGTCTGTGAGTATCACAGAACTGATGTTGCAGGCGAAAGCCTGAGAAAAATCCAATCCGGAAGTGCCCCATATTTTGAACGTGCTGCGTTCCAATGAGTCCCTATTGAGCTGTGAATGTCCTATCAACCCCTAACCCTAACCCACAGTGCGCATCCAACCCGGAAGCCAGCCGCACCAATGTGTCGGAGGAAACACCGTGCACCTGGCAACATTGGTTAGCGCGCACTGCGCCCGGCCCGCCACAGGAGTCGCTGCTGCGCGATGAGACAAGGACATCCCTACCGGCCAAGCCCTCCCTAACTCGAATGACGAATTGTGCATCGCCCCACGGACCTCCCAGTCGCAGCAGGTTACGACAGAGCCTGGGCACGAACCCAGAGTCTCTGATGGCACAGCTGGTGCTGGTACATCTGGTACATCTTTGGAGTATATTGTAGTTGTATCAAGATACATTTATCTTTGCCAATCTCTTCCTTTAATTCAAAGAACTTCAAAACATAAGCTTTTACAAACAAACATTCCTCTATGAGACTGCCTACAATTGTGGACCTAGTGGACTGAGCGAAGGTGGCCACTGATGATATGCCATCGATACAGAGATCACACGCTACAGGGTACCACCACAGTCCTGGAGGGGGCTCTCGACAAACAATGAACTAGATGGCATTTTTGGGGAAGAATCAGATGTATCATTTTTTTTTTTTCTGACCAATTCAAAGACATCCTGCTTTCGAAATTCAACCTTAAACGTGGATTTGAATCTTTATGAAACAGTTTGAAACTGTGTTATAGGCTACAGCTGTGGTAAAGAACTCAAGTATGAGGCTGTCCAATGACTTTGCAGATTTTTCTACAGATTTATGAGAAACAGTTCACAACAAGCAAATGTTGGAAAAAGTGAGATTCTATGCCTATTAAAATAATTTCAATCCACATTTATTTAATAGGCTTTATTTATGCTACATTTAATTTGTTCCATATAACACAAAATAGCCTAATCCAGGTTGCCTAGTCAACTTTATGATGCAGTTTCTTAGCCTCCCCTTCTGTCTACTATACTGTTGCCTATACTGCAACATTTTAAGTAGCCTACCACAGGATAACAACAATGGCTTATGACACAATTTCTATAGTCTAAGCGTTTCTCTTGAGTCAGAAACACATTTGTTAGGCCGCCTATGAAGCATGTTATTCAGCCCCTTCTCTTACCTGTTGAATTCGATGTGCACTTGACAATTCTACCTCCATCATTGCGCTGATATTCCCTTGTGAATTTGCTCTTAAACACCCAGAGCCACAATTATCTTTAAAGTCCCTTACACTAACACAAATCAAATTAAATCTTACCGAACAGTGTCCTGAATATGAAAATAGTTCACTTGTATAGAAATAAAAAATGAGGTCTAGAAATAATGAAAGCGTAAAGAAACCCCAGCCGCTGAACGGCCCTGCCCACTAGCAGCGGCAGCCTGACTGACAAGGTGGGAACAGCCCCTGGCGCTGTCTGGACACTGAGAGCTCGCCATAAAAATACACCCAGAATGTTTCCTTTTCATTCAGTGACATCTAGTGGGTATAGTCTATTAGTTGTATCCCATAAACTCGTAGGCAATACAACGAAATAGGCCTAGTTTAAGACACAATTTTACAAATACATGATTTTGTAAATCAGGCCAACACCACTTCATGAACTGTACAAACAACACCTCACAAGGAAAGCACTCCAGGTATCCAACAACAACTCAACCCCCCCACACATCATTCCAAATGCTTCCATCTGGTGAGAGACTAAAAGTGCCACTCGCTTGTAAGAATGGCCTAAAAAGTATTTTATCCCAAATAAGACAGATGATCTAACACGTAAATGCTCAATGTGCTCAGTGTGTATGTTTTATGTCTGTTTTTATCCCTTTAATGTAAGCCAGAGCGCCAAATGCAATTTTACATTCGGTGTAATTTTAAAAAAGTTTTCTTATCTATCTAAACCAGAATGCACAATTATTAGCATATGCACCTGTATGTAAGTAGTCTAAATTGGCGGTTGCCAGTGCGGTGCACATTGGTGCACCTGGCTTCCGTGTTAAGTGGGCATTGTGTCAAGAAGAAGTGTGGCTTGGTTGGGTTGTGTTTCGGAGGACGCACGGCTCTTGACCTTCACCTCTCCCGAGTCCATACGGGATTTGCAGTGATGAGACAAGACTGTAACTACTAATTGGATACCAGGAAATTGGGGAGAAAAACGGAGTGTGAAAAATAAATAGAGGGCCAACTGGTGGCCTGCAGGCCTATTTTATTTGGTTCTCCAAGTTCTGAGCAAAAAAACCTAATATTATTTATATTTTTTTTTATTGTTGGACCGTTAAAACACCTGCAATTCAGTTCCAAGTCATTTTAATTTAGTAAAAATCTTCCAGAAAGTATTAAAACCTCTTGACTTTTTCCATATTTTGTGTTACAGACTGAGATTATTGGTCACTTGGTCACTGGCCTACAATAACCCATAATGTCAACGTGGAATTATGTTTTTTGACATTTTTGCAAATTAATTTAAAATGAAAAGCTGAAATGTCTTGGGTCAGTAAGTATTCAGCACCTTTGTATGGCACACCTACATAAGTTCAGGAGTAAAAAATGTGCTTAACAAGTCATATAAGTTGAATACTATAATATTTATATTTTTTATTTTTTATTTCACCTTTATTTAACCAGGTAGGCTAGTTGAGAACAAGTTCTCATTTACAACTGCGACCTGGCCAAGATAAAGCATAGCAGTGTGAATATATGGTTTCCAGTTTGCATAAAGCCCAGTGAAGTTCCTTGAGGGCCGTCTTGGTATCGGTTTGAGGGGAGATATACATGACTGTGACAATAATCTCTTTGCAGATAATACAGTCTGCATTTGATTGTGAGGTATTATATAATTGTTAAAGATGTTAACATTATTTGTAATGTCATTTAAATACAACGTGAACAACAATGACCTCAAAATCGAACCCTGGGGTACCCTTTTAAGTACAATGCCTGGCAAAAGTATTCATCCCCCTTGGTGTTTTTCCTATTTTGTTCAATTACAACCTGTAAATTAAATGGATTTTTATTTGGATTTCATGTAATGGACATATACAAAATAGTCCAACTTTGTGAAGTGAAATTAAAAAAATTACTTGTTTAAAAAAAAATTGACAAAAAAAATGGTAAAGTGGTACATGCATATGTATTCACCCCCTTTATAAGATCTGGTGCAACCAATTACCTTCAGAAGTCACATAATTAGTTAAATAAAGTCCACCTGTGTGCAATCTAAGTGTCACGTGATCTGTCACCTGATCTCAGTATATATACACCTGTTCTAAAAGGCTCCAGAGTCTTCAACACCACTAAGCAAGGGGCACCATCAAGCAAGTGGCACCATGAAGAACAAGGAGCTCTCCAAACAGGTCAGGGACAAAGTTGTGGAGGAAGTACAGATAAGGGTTGGGCTATACAAAAATATCCTAAACTTTGAACATCCCACAGAGCACCATTAAATCATTATTAAAAAATAGAAAGAATATGGCACCACAACAAACCTGCCACTAGAGGGCCGCCCACCAAAACTCACAGACCAGGCAAGGAGGGCATTAAATCAAAGAGACCATAGATAACCCTGAAGGAGCTGCAAAGCTCCACAGAGGAGATTGAAGTATTGGAGCTGGTGAAAAAAATTATAAATAAGCAAACACGTTTGGTGTTCGCCAAAAGGCATGTGGGAGACTTTTCAAACATATGGAAGAAAGTACTCTGGTCAGATGAGACTAAAATTGAGCTTTTTGGCCATTAAGGAAAACACTGTGTCTGGTGCAAACCCCAACACCTCTCATCACCCCAAGAACACCATCCCCACAGTGAAGCATGGTGGTGTCAGCATCATCCTGCGGGGATGTTTTTCCATCGGCAGGGACTGGGAGTCTGGTCAGAATTGAAGGAATGATGGATGCCGCTAAATACAGGGAAATTCTTGAGGGCAACCTGTTTCAGTCTTCCAGAGATTTGAGACTGGGACGGAGGTTCACCTTCCAGCAGGACAATGACCCAAAGCATACTGCTAATGCAACACTCGAGTGGTTTAAGGAGAAACATTTAAATGTCTTGGAATGGCCTAGTCAAAGCCCAGACCTCAATCCAATTGAGAATCTGTGGTATGATTTAAAGATTGCTGTACACCAGGAGAATCCATCCAACTTCCAGGTTTGCCTTGATGTTCAAAAATCCCAGTGGTTAGATGTGCCAAGCTTATAGAGACATACTCCAAGAGACCTGCAGCTGTAATTGTTGCAAACATTGGCTCTACAATGTATTGACTTTGGGGGTTGAATAGTTATGCATGCTGAACTTCTGTTTTTTTGTCTTATTTCTTGGGTGTTTCACAAAAAAAATATTTAGCATCTTCAAAGTGGTAGGCATGTTGTGTAAATCAAATGATACAACCCCCCCCCCCCCCGAAAAACTATTTTAATTCCAGGTTGTAAGACAACAAAAGGGGAAAAATTCCAAGGGAGGAGAATACTTTTGCAAGCCACTGTACTTGAATACATTTAGATTTAACTCCATCTATCATAATAGCTTGGGTTCTGTCACTAAGATAAATCTGAAACCACAAACAGGCCAATGCTTAACACAGACAACTTACTCAATAAGATAGAATGATTAACTGTATCAAAAGCTTGTGTTGATCTCGTTACAGCCTGAATTCAATATTGATTAAATATGTTTTTGTCTCACCCATCTACACACAATACCCCATATTGATAAAGTGAAAACATATTTTTAGAAACTTATGGAAAATGAAATACAGAAAAATGAATTTACAAAAGTATTTAAACCCCTGAGTCAAACCTTTTGGCATCAATTACAGCTGTGACTCTTTCTGGGTAAGTCTCTAAGAGCTTTGCACATCTGGATTGTACAATATTTGCACATTATTCTTTTTTAAATTCTTCAAGCTCTGTCAAGTTGGTTGTTGGTCACTGCTAGACAGCCATTTTCAAGTATTGCCATTGATTTTCAAGCCGGTTTAAGTCAAAACTGTAACTATGCCACTCAGGAACATTCAATGTCGTATTTGACATTCAATGTATATTTGACCTTGTATTTTAGGTTATTGTGCTGCTGAAAGATGAGTTTGAATTTGAACCAGGTTTTCCTCTAGGATGTTTTCCTGTGCTTAGCTACATGTGTCACACATACCCATAACATGATGCAGCCACCACCATGCTTGAAAATATGAAGAGTGGTACTCAGTGAAGTGTTGGATTTGCCCCAAACATAACGCTTTATATTCAGGACAGAAAGTCCATTCTTTGACACTTTTTTGCAGTTTTACTTTAGTGCCTTATTGCAAACAGGATGCATGTTTGGAATTGCTTTATTCTGTACAGGCTTCCTTCTTTTCACTCTGTCATTTAGGTTAGGGATTGTGGAGTAACTACAAGGTTGTTGATTCATCCTCAGTTTTCTTCTATCACAGCCATTCAACTCTGTAACTATTTTAAAGTCACCATTGGCCTCATGGTGATATCCCTGAGCGGTTTCCTTCCTCTCCGGCAACTGAGTTAGGAAGGATGTCTTTGCAAATAACAAAACATCCCGAAAAGCTGCTGTGTTCAAAGTAAATGTAACCAGGTCAAATATCCCAAACTACAGTTTGCCATGCTCCCACATAGGAAAATGGAGCCTGCGTGAAACAGCCCTGTGGCTTCAGGCTACTCGGTGTGGTAGAGTGGGAAATTGTGGGGAACCGGTGTCCAAGTAGGCTACATGTAGCTATGTGTGTGAAAAACATTTCATCATAGGTAAAACGTTTAACTCCTTTTGTATAGTCCATTTGTAACTCCACTCCACTCACCTGTATCTGTATATTCCGTTTGTTTGTGGTGTTGGGCTTGGTTAGCTTAATGTGTCGGTCAGTGGCTACGGAATTGACTATTGGTTGTTTTCCCCACAGCCGCGGGCTGCGGCGTTCTATCTAATACCAACTGGGACTGTACACCATCCAAAGTGTAATTAATAACTGCACCGAAGGGATATTAAATGTCTGCTTTTTTTGCCCAATATGTGCCCTTTTTTTCTAGGCATTGGACAACCTCCCTGGATCTTTGTAGTTTATTCTGTGTTTGAAATTCACTGCTTGACCAGAGGAACAGGTAATTTGTCTGTGTGGGGTAAAGAGATGAGGTACTCATTCAAAAATCATGTTAAACACTATTATTGCACACAGAGTGAGTCTATGCAAATTATTATGTGACTTGTTAAGCACATTTTTACTCCTAAACCTATTTAGACTTGCCATAAGAAAGGGGTTGAAATCTTATTGACCCAAGACATGTCAGATTTTTTATTTTTTATTAATTTATAGACATGTCTTAAAACATAATTCTACTTTGACATTATTGGGTATTGTGACACAGAAAATCTTAATTTAATCCATTTTAAATTCAGGCTGTAACACAACAAAATGTGGAAAAAGTACTTTCTGAAGGCAGGTGTACTACGACATTAGCCAGATCTACTTAGGGTTTTATGAAGCTAGCCAGATTCAGTTAGCTTTACATTGCAGCTCAGGCTTGATCCATGTTAAGAAGGTGGATCGATCCTCCACCTGCTGTTAACTCCAGCCAGGGTTGTAACTGTCTATACAAATCATTAAAAACTCATCAAAAAAAGAAATGTCCTCTCACTGTCAACTGCTTTTATTTTCAGCAAACTTAACATGTGTAAATATTTGTATGAACATAACAAGATTCAACAACTGAGACATAAACTGAACAAGTTCCACAAACATGTGACTAATAGAAATGAACAAAGGGGAGATCAAAATCAAAAGTAACAGTCAGTACCTGGTGTGGCCACCAGCTGCATTAAGTACTGCAGTGCATCTCCTCCTCATGGACTGCACCAGATTTGCCAGTTCTTACTGTGAGATGTTACCCCACTCTTCCACCAAGGCGCCTGCAAGTTCCTGGAAATTTCTGGGGAAACGGCCCTCACCCTCCAATCCAACAGGTCCCAGACCGGCTCAATGGGATTGAGATCCGGGCTCTTCGCTGGCCATGGCAAAACACTTTCTTGCAGGAAATCACGCACAGAACTAGCAGAATGGCTGGTGGCATAATCATGCTGGAGGGTCATGCCAGGATGAGCCTGAGGGAGGAGGATGTCTTCCCTGTAACGCACAGCATTGAGATTGCCTGCAATGACAACAAGCTCAGTCTGATGATGTTGTGACACTCCGCCCCAGATCATGACAGACCCCCCACCTCCAAATCAATCCCACCCAAGAGTACAGGCCTCGGTGTAACGATAAACGCGAATCTGACCATCACCCCTGGTGAGACAAAACCGCGACGCGTCAGTGAAGAGCACTTTTTGCCAGTCCTGTCTGGTCCAGCGACGGTGGGTGTGTGCCCATAGGCAACGTTGTTGCCGGTGATGTCTGGTGAGGACCTGCCTACAACAGGCCTACAAGCCTTCAGTCCAGCCTCTCTCAGCCTGTTGAAGACAGTCTGAGCACTGATGGAGGTATTTTACGTTCCTGGTGTAACTCGGGCAGTTGTTGTTGCCATCCTGTACCTGTCCCACAGGTGTGGTGTTCGGATGTACCAACCCCCTACTCCATCTCTACCACATATCTACAGTACTTAATCCATGTGTATGTCTGTATGTTATTGTGTGTGTGTGTGTGTGTGTGTGCGTGCGTGCATGCTCGTGTGTGTCAATGTTCGTGTTGCTTCACAGTCCCCGCTGTTCCATAAGGTGTTTATGTATCTGTTTTTTAAATCTAATTTTACTGCTTGCGTCAGTTACTTGATGTGGAATCGAGTTCCATGAAGTCATGGCTCTACGTAGTACTGTGTGACTCCCATAGTCTGTTCTTGTGGCATGTCTTGTGGGGTATGCATGGGTGTCCGAGCTGTGTGCCAGTAATTTAGACATACAGCTCGGTGCATTCAACATGTCAATACCTCTCTCTGATGAATAAAAGTAGTGATGAAGTCAATCTCTCCTCCACTTTCAGCCAGGAGAGATTGACATGCATATTATTAATATTAGCTCTCTGTATACATCCAAGGGCCAGCCGTGCTGGCACCTGACCACACGACTGAACAGTAGTCAAGGTGCAACAAAACTAGGGCCTGTAGGACCTGCCTTGTTGATAGTGTTGTTAAGAAGGCAGAGTATCGCTTTCTCATAGACCGACTTCTCCCCATCTTAGCTACTACTGCATCAATATGTTTTGACCATGACAGTTTACAATCTAGTGTTACTCCAAGCAGTTTAGTCATCTCAACGTGCACAATTTCCACATTATTTATTACAAGATTTAGTTGAGGTTTAGGGCTTAGTGAGTGTTTTTTTTTTCAAATACAATGCTTTTAGTTTTATAAATATTTAGGGCTAACTTATTCCTTGACACCCACACTGAAACTAACTGCAGCTCTTTGAGTGTTGCAGTCATTTCAGTTGCTGATGTGTATAGTGTTGAGTCATCTGCATACATAGGAACTCTGGCTTTACTCAAAGTCAGTGGCATGCCGTTAGTAAAAATTGAAAAAAGCAAGGGCCTAAACAGCTACCCTGGGGAATTCCTGATTCTAACTAGATTATATTTGATAGGCTTCCATTAAAGAACACCCTCTGCGTTCTGTTAGACAAGTAATTCTTTGTTCACATTATAGCAGGGGGTGTAAAGCCATAACACATACGTTTTTCCAGCAGCAGACTATGATCAATAATGTGAAAAGATGCACTGAAGTCTAACAAGACAGCCCCCACAATAATTGTATTATCAATTTTTCTCAGCCAATTATCAGTCATTTGTGTAAGTGCTGTGCTTGTTGAGTGTCCTTCCCTATATGCATGCTGAACTTTTGTTGTCAATTTGTTTCCTCTAAAATAGCATATATATATATATATATATATATATATATATATATATATATATATATATATATATATATATATATGCTATTTTAGAGGAAACAAATTGACAACAAAAGTTCAGCATGCATATTCAGCATGCAGCATGCATGCATATATATATATATATATATATATATATATATATATATATATATACAGTGCCTTGCGAAAGTATTCGGCCCCCTTGAACTTTGCGACCTTTTGCCACATTTCAGGCTTCAAACATAAAGATATAAAACTGTATTTTTTGTGAAGAATCAACAACAAGTGGGACACAATCATGAAGTGGAACGACATTTATTGGATATTTCAAACTTTTTTAACAAATCAAAAACTGAAAAATTGGGCGTGCAAAATTATTCAGCCCCCTTAAGTTAATACTTTGTAGCGCCACCTTTTGCTGTGATTACAGCTGTAAGTC
The DNA here is from genome assembly GCF_013265735.2 of Oncorhynchus mykiss. Classification (NCBI taxonomy): domain Eukaryota; kingdom Metazoa; phylum Chordata; class Actinopteri; order Salmoniformes; family Salmonidae; genus Oncorhynchus; species Oncorhynchus mykiss. The sequence goes on from NC_048571.1 coordinate 28,732,168, forward strand.
GCTTGGGGTATGTCTCTATCAGTTTTGCACATCGAGAGACTGAATTTTTTTCCCATTCCTCCTTCCAAAACAGCTCGAGCTCAGTGAGGTTGGATGGAGAGCATTTTGTTGTTTTATTGTGTTTTTTATTGTTGTGTTGGTGTGCGACGGGTCCTCATTCCCATGTTTGTTCAGTTCTGTACTTTTAGTGTTATGGAGCATGTTCCGTGGACTTTTATTAAAAGACTCCATTTACACTCCATTTTGACTCTCCTGCGCCTGACTTCTGTCGTGGAAATTTCCTCTATTTACCAAATCATGAGAGCAAACCACACACAAGTCAGAGTTAGTTATCACAAGGTCCATCTTTAATTATATGAGCTCTATCACAACCCTGTGACTCTCAGATCAATTCAGTGTCTATCAATGAATTCTCTGAGAGTCCCTTACACTTTGCAACTGAGATCCTTTATAGCAAAGACACACATAGCCAGACAGCATAGGCATAATTTATCGTTCAGCTTTGTCTCCTAAACTATGTTCTTTTCTCAAACTCAGAAACATAAACAAATCCTCCATATCAACAGCCATATATCAAATCCATCCTATCTTGACAAGATCACAGAGACACCCTGACTGGCATTGTGGAGCCAAGAGATACACGCTTGACCTCTCCCCTCTCTCCGGCCCAAGCAACTTAGTCTTGACATAAAACAGATACTGCAACCCCGCCACAGTATTATACAAACACATTCTGATGAGAAGTAACTTACAAACATATGATGAATATAAAACATCTTACCTATGTTACCAATTAATTCTGATTATTCCCCAACACTTCCCTGCCACCTATACACACGACGCTGACAGAATCTCTGACCAAAAAATATGAAGTCAGCAGGAGAGGACACTACTCTCATGGAGGTGGAGGAATGTGTCCAGGAACAAGCGGAGGCGATTGACTGTTTGAGCACCGTAATGGATCGCATTGTCCAGAATATGGATCGCTGGGAGAGACAGGGAGTTTCTCCAGCGCCACCACCACCACAACCGGAAACTCCCTTGAACGCTTTTTTCCCTCTGGAACCGAATATCCCGTATAACGTTCTGCTGCCTGCAACATCCTCCAGCATGACCGGTTTGGCGGTGGGTCAGTCATGGTGTGGGGTGGCAGTTCTTTGGGGGGCCACACAGCCCTCCATGTGCTCGCCAGAGGTCTCCTGACTGCCATTAGATACCGAGATGAGATCCTCAGACCCCTTGTGAGACCATATGCTGGTGCAGTTGGCCCTGGGTTCCTCCTAATGCAAGACAATGCTATACCTAATGTGGCTGGAGTGTGTCAGCAGTTCCTGCAAGAGGAAGGCATTGATGCTATGGACTGGCCCGCCCGTTCCCCAGACCTGAATCCAATTGAGCACATCTGGTACATCATGTCTCGCTCCATCCACCAACGCCACGTTGCACCACAGACTGTCCAGGAGTTGGCGGATGCTTTAGTCCAGGTCTGGGAGGAGATCCCTCAGGAGACCATCCGCCACCTCATCAGGAGCATGCCCAGGTGTTGTAGGGAGGTCATACAGGCACGTGGAGGCCTCATTTTGACTTGTTTTAAGGACATTACATCAAAGTTGGAGCAGCCTGTAGTGTGGTTTTCCACTTTAATTTTGAGTGTGACTCCAAATCCAGACCTCCATGGGTTGATAAATTAGATTTCCATTGATACTTTTTGTGTGATTTTGTTGTCAGCACATTCAACTGTGTAAAGAAACAAGTATTTCATGAGAATATTTCATTCATTCAGATCTAGGATGTGTTATTTTAGTGTTCCCTTTATTTTTTTGAGCAGTGTATTTATTAAGGATCCCCATTAGTTGCTGCCAAGGCAGCAGCTACTCTTCCTGGGATCCAGCAACATTAAGGCCGTTATATACAATTAAATATATGACATTTCATAACACTTTTCACAACACATTAAGTGTGTGCCCTCAATCCACTACTCTACTACCGAATATAAACAGTACCAGTCAAAAGTCTGAACAGAGCTACTCATTCCAGGGTTTTTCTTTATTTTTTTATCAGCCGTGCTTATTTAATTGGTCATCAACTCAGACATTTCATTTAGGAAAAGGCCAAAGAAAGTTGATTTGCTGTTTAATGGGTTACATTTTTTGAAAAGTGAGGCGTGCAAATAAAAATGTAATATGAAATAAATGTTACATTTGAACCTCTTATAAAAATACTAAACAACCTCAGTACAACACTTTACGAAGACATTTTTGCCTCTTGGTATAATGTTTTTGGAATGAGAGTCACAAGGACCACTGTCATGGAGTGCTCTGGGGGGAGGATCATAGCGCCCCCCCCCCCCCCCCCCCCCCCCCTCTCTCCACAGTGTTTTATGACTTTACGACAGGTCATAAATACCTGGTACGAACTGCCATGCAATATTGAGGGAGAGAGAACAAAGAGCCTCTCTTGGCCAAACTCCTAATCCCCAAAATGGGAGAATTAAACAATATTTCACCATTTGAGAATGTGGGAAGAGTTCGTGGACACTTAGGGGACAGTTATGACGAGTGTGTTTCATTTGGTGATCTCATGAAGGACAGGAAACACACATACAGTGTGGTAAAAAAGTATTTAGTCAGCCACCAATTGTGCAAGTTCTACCACTTAAAAAGATGAGAGAGGCCTGTAATTTTCATCATAGGTACACTTCAACTATGACAGGCAAAATGAGAAAGAAAAATCCAGAAAATCACATTTGTAGGATTTTTTATGAATTTATTTGCAAATTATGGTGGAAAATAAGTATTTGATCAATAACAAAAGTCACAAGGTTTTCACACACTGTTGCTGGTATTTTGGCCCATTCCTCCATGCAGATCTCCTCTAGAGCAGTGATGTTTTGGGGCTGTTGCTGGGCAACACGGACTTTCAACTCCCTCCAAAGATTTGACTAGTAACCGGAAGGTTGCAAGTTCAAATCCCTGAGCTGACAAGGTACAGATCTGTCGTTCTGCTCCTGAACAGGCAGTTAACCCACTGTTCCTAGGTTGTCATTGAAAATAAGAATTTGTTCTTAACTGACTTGCATAGTTAAATAAAGGTAAAATAAATAAAAACAGCTGTACTTTGGCTACACGGCTGGAAATGGTTCAACTCTGAGACTATTGATCACTACAGAATAAGAGCAAATTCTAGACAACACTAATTACTAGTCTGCAGCTACAAATTATGTAAACCTAGAATGAGAATACTGACAACCGCTGAAGCATCTAGACTATGAGAACATTTCCAAATGGTACCCTGAAGTATCCATTCTAACCACCTACAACCACAAAAGACATTGGGACTTCTGGGAAAGTTAACCAGAGACTCTGATGAACTCTACAGGACAATCAAAGATTCCAACAGAGAAGACAACAACGACATACAGGCGTAAATATATAAATTGCAAACATTATTGGATGAACGGCCGTTCATGTGCAAAGGATTAGCATTTCAATGAATATAATTAGACTGTGAAGTGAATCCATTTTGTCTTTCCCGCTCTTCATCAGTCCCCATCCCTTCCCTTCGTCTACCAAGCCGTCATATCGGCTTAGCCCACTAGAAACGTTTCTATCATTGTTAATAACCAATATCTACTGTTTGTTTGTGATTTATTTCTATGATTAGTTACTCAATAAATAGTAAAAATAGTCAAATTAAGCCAATTTGTATATTGCTGATTCATTATGGAAACTAGGGTTCGTGCAGATAACCAAGAATTTTACGAGTTTTGGAATGAGACTAATGAGGTAACAATGAATCATTCAATAAGCAACTTTTTGCTAACATATGAAAAATATCTGAAGAGTCGATTCGGGAAATAGAGACTCATTTTCCCATGGTGCCCCAACTTCCTAGTTATTTAAAGTTTACATGATTAGTTTAATCACGTAATAATAATTACACATAGTGAATTGATTTGATAAAAGTCTTCACATTTAATGATAACCACAGACACAAAATTTTGACGCCCCGTGCGAGGAATCTAAAATAGCATGAGATCTTCATGTTTGAATTGCGCAAACAGATTACTGTACAAAAAGACTGCGTTAGATACGAATAGAGCCATGTGGTGTGTGTGTAGAAGTTGTCCCGGTGTCGCGTATCTGATGATGTCAGAGTGTCTTATGAGTGGTGAAGTTAGTGATTACATTTATAAGTGCTAGGACACAATCCAGCTACTTACAGAAATTTGACAAATAGATGCATTGGGCCAAACATGCTATTTCTGTTTCTCATGTTTCAGAACCGGGTAGACTCTGTCATTATTAATTTCTCCAGCGAGGACAAAGAGCCAGCCAATTGAAATTTGAGGATATATTAGCTGACCAAGTGATAAATCTCGGTCCCCAGCATTTTCAGTAGCGTGGGTTGGGGACGCTACTCTTTTCTAAAATTACCGCGTGTTCCGGTAACTTAGTGCTAGCAAAGGAGATCGACGAAAATGGTTTGAACGTAAGACGTTACTAGTAAAACCGTTCTCTTGTTTATGGGGATCCTATGTTGTGCTTGAAAGTGTACAAAGTAGGATTAGCTTGCACGAGATGCTAAGCTAACAAAGGGAAAGCAGCCATTTTGTTTTTCCTGTGTCACATTGAAATTCCTCTGCCCATTGTACTTCTGTTTGATTTCAGCTTTCTGCAATCAGTGACCCCTGGGGGTGAAGAATCGCCAGTACATTTGTTTTAAAAAATAATAATTTAGGTAACACCCAAACGTGTTTCACGTTTAACAAGTGGTTACTTATGATATCCAGCCAATCTCAACTGATTGGACATTGATGTTTCATTCAATTTATCTAAGAAGTTAAAATGGCCGATTTCTACAAATGAGCAATTTAAACTTTTCCACATTAACCTTGATACAGCAACACTCTCAGGTTAATTCAAGTTTAATTCCCAAATAGCCTATACAGGTTTGATTTATCATTAACATTGATTAATCAGTAAAATTTGCTTTTGCAAAGCTCATTCAGGACCACCTGAAGGATGTTCCGCCTTCACGGAAATCCCATGTGACTTCGGCCTTAGGGATAAGTGAACCTAGTGGTGAATGTACCATAACATGTGCTCTACTGGTTACACTTATGATAATCCAGACAATCTCAATAGATTTGATATCATCGTCTCATTCAATTTAATAAATTAAATAGTCGAACATAGCTTTTCAGGTTATTCCAATTAAGAGACTTTTTAAACTTTCCCATATTAACCTAGAGGAACCAACTTCTCAGGTTAATTACAGTTTAATTCCCAGTTGCCTATACAGGTATGATTAACCATTATCATGGATTAATCAAGTCAATTTGCTTTTGCAAATTCATTCACGTCCAACTCCCACATTACCGATATAGTACTGATGGTTCATTAACATCTAGAAATAGATAAAAATCGTCTTTGCAACTTACAAAGTATTCACAAACCAAACTTTGGAAAATAGGAAAAAAAATGTTTCTCCCCTCAAATGTTCTAATAATGTGCAAGCTATCAGAGGGAGTGGCCCCCACTCCCCCGCTAATTAGTGAAACCTCACCCATAAAAGGATTGATTTCTGACCTCATCAGCGATATTAACCCTAACTATGCCATTAGCGGAAAAACTGTAGAAATCGTGACAAAATGCTCTCCAAAATCAACCATCGGGCGCAGGCCTTGTAAAGGTTCTCTCCAGTTTAGCCCTGATGTCTTGCCATCCAAGATTGGTATCGGTCCAATACCGCAGTACACAGCTGAAGCACGAGCAGGAAATGGTAAACATAAAGGGACAGGTGGAGTGAACCGGGAAACTAATGACAAAAGAAGAAAAATTCTGCTAACTATGGAACTGCGTTTGAAAATGGAACAATTAAATGTAATTGCAAAAACTTATGACCATGAACGAGCACAAACTCTTCAACAAAATCGTCATCTACCTAAACAAAATCGTCTTCTACAGGAACAACTCAATTTAGACAAAACTAAATATGACGATGTCCACGCCAAACTAGATACATCTGACAAGTTATCTACAAACAGGAGTGTGCAACTTGATAACATGCATGCAGTTTTGTTCAACGTTACTCAAGGTAACAATGTCATACTCAAAATGCTGCAGACCAAAGACTATCAGTTAATGAACACAATGACTAAGTTGGATGACAGGTCCGCAGAACTCATTGAAGTCACTGACCAAATGAATGATGAGAGAACTCAGGTGATGAAGATGGAAATATTGAGTTCTAAGCAAGCGGAGGAAATCTCATCGCTGAATCTCTCACTCCGTACTCAAGGCCTCTATCTGCAAACAATGGAATAAGTTTGAGAACGAAAGGAGCAAGTGCGACACTCACGTGTCCAAAATCAGTACTCTAAGCGCTCAAGTGGACTTTGCAATGTAGCATTATACCAACCTTAGGGACAATCTGTTGGAATTCCAGAACGGTCACGAGCTACAGCGTGACTACCCAACCAAGCAACTGGAGCCCGATACTCAAAGGTTTCAGACTTTGCCTCCCTCACGTGTCCCTCAGTCTTCTCCTCTTGGCTATTCGGCACTGAGTAATATGGCGCCTCTTCACCAACAAAGCCAAAGCTAGGCTTCTCCTCTTGGCCTTTTGGCCCCAATTTCCCCACAGGATATAGCCAACCCTCCCCGCCCCTTATGGCGCAGAACACCTTAGCAAAGAATTTCTCCACCTTTGACCCCGTTCCAGGTCAACCAAATGATACTGAGGCGTTCCTAGCTGACAAAGAGGACGCCTTGGATGGCTATCCGAACGCTACGGGGTCTGACAGGGTTTACCTGTTGAAGCGAATGTCAAATAGATACGTGACGAGGTACATTCGTCTATAACAGCAACACGTGCTGAACAACTACGCTAAACTTGCCACAGCTTTGAAATTAGAATTCGGTGGTTCTGTGACTCACAAACACGATAGATCACTGGCTAACACTGTCAAACAAGCTCGGAATGAACACCCGCAAGCTTACTATCATGGGCTTCATTTAGCTTACTTTGGCCTACTCTCTGAAACAGGAATGGAAGAGCTGTTACCATTCAAACAAATGTTCCTGTCGATCATGTGTCCTACCTTCATTACCTACTTGGGCGTTTGCTTGCCTATCTTACAACTCAGAGAGCTTGCAAGCACAGCTTTTGAGACATAAAAGCTCGCAACGCTAAGAGCCCTGGCCACTCTGTTTTGAAGTTTGACCAGAAGCACTCACTCCAGTTAGAGGGTGCATTATCAGGTATTGGAGCATTGAGAGATGATGCAAAACAATGGTTTCTACCACGAAACCACAAATACAATAGCCTACGCGGTCAAAATAACTGTAAAGTATGTCGCCATCAAAATGACTACCGCTACAATCAACCTGTTCCTGAGTCCAAACCACAAAAATTGTCAGAGCACAAGATAAAGGGTTGAAGAACAATCAAAACTTAGACCAATGTTCTCTAGAAGTTCCACTACGCGAAGAACGAAAGAAATTGATTGCATTTTGGAACATTTGCGGTTATAGCCTACTGCTGTGTGAGTATTGCTGCGCTTATAATGTGAAGAAATAGCCTAATTGTTTATCAACATTTTAAGCTAAACGTTCTGATCTGTTGAATCAGCCTCATTGCTTTAAAAAAATAAATATGCGGGTGGTTGTATTAATTTAGGATCTATCAGATCCCACAACTGTCCCAGACTATGTTTGGAATAATTTTTTGTCATACAGAAACCCCAAATGTTTGACCAATAGAATAGGTCAACTTTTGTACTATGGGGGATAGTAGATTGACATAGGTTAGAGCATTTGCTGTTTGTTAGGCCTACTCATCTTGTTGGCTGATGAAAAGTAAATATGGACAGTTCTTTTACCATCTTCAATATGCGCCTCGACATTCGATAAGAGGGATGCACACAGTTGTGTCCTGATGTGTCTGTCTTCACTTGTAGCCTACTTTGGAGCTGAGATGCTTATCTGAAGACACCCCTTCAAGATGACCTTTTCTTGAAGGACACTTAAGTACACTCTTCTCCACAGCTTTACTGTGTTTGTTGGGACTGGGGTGATCAGATGTCTTTCTTCTGCATGGAATCGAAAATGTTGATCTCTCTGGGTAAGCTCGCCATCCCGGTGTACAACTGAGCAAGAGGACAGGTACATTACAGTGTCTAGTTTGAGAAGCCCTCAACTGGCAGCTTCATTAAATAGTACCCGCAAAACACCAGTCTCAACGTCAACAGTGAAGAGGCAAATCCGGGATGCTGGCCTTCTCGGCAGAGTTCCTGTCCAGCGTGTGTTCTTTTACCCATCTTAATATTTTATTTTTATTGGCCAGTCTGAGATATGTCTTTCTTCACAACTGCCTAGAAGCCCAGCATCCCTGAGTCGCCTCTTCACTGTTGACATTGAGACTGGTGTTTTGCGGGTACAATTTAATGAAGCTGTTTTTCAAACTAGAAACAAATGTACCTGTCCTCTTGCTTCAGTTGTGCACAGGGGCCGCCCCCTCCTTTCTATTCTGGTTAGAGCCCGTGTAACAGTATAACTTTAGACCGTACCCTCGCCCATACCCGGGCGAGAACCAGGGACCCTCTGCACACATCAATAACAGTCACCCACGAAGCATCGTTACCCATCGCTCCACAAAAGCCACAGCTCTTGCAGAGCAAGGGGAACCACTACTTCAAGGTCTCAGAGCAAGTGATGTCACCAATTGAAACGCTATTTAGCACGCACCATTAACTAAGTTAGCCGTTTCACATTCGTTACACCCGTTTGCGCTGTTCTGTGAAGGGAGTAGTACACAGCGCTGTACGAGATCTTCAGTTTTGGCAATTTCTCACATAGAATAGCCTTCATTTCTCAGAAAAATAATAGACTGATGAGTTTTTGCTTTCAGTTTCCAGCTACAATAGTCATTTACAACATTAACAATGTCTAAACTGTATTTCTGATCAATTTGATGTTATTTTAATGGACAAAATATTTGCTTTTATTTCAAAAACAACATTTCTAAGTGACCCCAAACTTTTTGAACTGTAGTGTATCAACCCTACAGTCAAGGTAAATATGTTTCCCCTTCTCTGCAACTGCGTGTGTGAGTTTGAGTGAACGAAAGGGAGATCGACACAGAAAGGGAGAAAAAAGGGTTGTGCACCTGAAAATATGACACGGGCAAGTTAAAATGTGATTTATTTGCTTTACAAAGTGTATACTCAGATAATATATGAATTGTTTCTGCTAAATACAATTAAATCAACCCTTCTATCAGTCAAAGAGATTACCTCAATGGTGTCTCCTTCTCTCTCTTCATCAGATCGTGGCCGTCCTCAGTTTGATCATATTGTTGGTTTTTGTGACTGCACTTGAAGGAACTTTAAAAGTTCTTGAAATTTTCCATATTGACTGACCTTCATGTTTTAACGAAATGATGGTGTCACACTCTAATCTGTTTCACCTGTCTTTGTGCTTGTCTCCACCCCCCTCCAGGTGTCGCCCACCTTCCCCATTATCCCCTGTGCATTTATACCTCTGTTTGTCTGTTGCCAGCTCGTCTTGTCAAGCCTACCAGCCTGTTTTTCGTACTCCTGTTTGCTTGAGCGGGTGTTTTCTAGTTATCCCGGTTTTGCTCATTCTGCCTGCCCTGACCCTTTCTGCCGTTCTGCCTTTTGACACTGCCCTGGATTACTGACCTGAGCCTGCCTGCCACTCTGTACCTTACGGACTCTGCCCTGGATTACCGATCTCTGCCTGCCCTTGATCTGTCGCTTGCCTGCCCCATCTAAACGGGTGGCATGTTGGACACACACGCACACAGGTAGGCTTAAGTTAATAAAGCATTACAGTGCTAGTCTGAATGTAAAAGGACAGTGTAACAATTGTGTTCCTCTTTAGGCTGATGGAGCTGTAAGTGAGTCAGGACTTGGATTTAGAAGAATGTAACGACTCATCTTATGTCTGAAGCAAACATGCTTGAGGTACATGGGTGGCATGTTAGACATGCACGTACACACACACAGGAGACGGATAGGAGTCTCAGTTTATTATAGTACAAGGGGCAGACAGTCGTAATCTAAGTCAGGCAAGAACAGGACAGAAGGCGATCGATCGGTGGGTCAAGACCATAGCATCTCTAGTAAATTCCTGAGTACAGTACTTGGAGGCTATGCTTTGTGAAAAAGGTTGAGGAGGTGGACAAATGTAGTTTATTTGGGGAGGTATCAAACAGGAACTACCCCTCTCTCTCCAACTTGCAGTGCAAAACATAGGGTTTCAGTTACTCGGCACCAGTGGCGCTTATTTCAGAAGGTTTTTCTTTGATGGCACACTGTACAGTTATACTGCAGTCTTTTGTTGTTAAGGATGACATTTGGAGTCTGTCATTAGGCCTGAATTCATGCGTCCACTGCTGTCTGCGCGCATCTCGGCTACTCATCTCTGACCAGGGGAAAAATGTAATTTCTAGTCTAACCACATTGCATTTTGCTTCAGTTGTGCACAGGGGCCGCCCACTCCTTTCTATTCTGGTTAGAGCGTGTAACTGTATGACTCAACTCCAGCCCCTTTAATAATGTGAATTGATGGGAAATGATGTAAAATATATCACTATCCACTTTAAACAATGCTACCTAATATAATGTTTACATACTCTACATTATTCATCTCATATGTATACGTATGTACTGTACTCTATCATCTACTGCATCTTTATGTAATACATGTATCACTAGCCACTTTAACTATGCCACTTTGTTTACCACCCTTTTTCAAGTCTATTTGCTAATTTTTCATGCCTCTGACATGCAGTGGTGAAATACCCTACCGTTTTCTTGTCATTTTTGTTTTCATTGTGTTACCGGTACAGCGTAACCAAGCTATTTATTTTGCCTACCGCCTTTCATCCCTGATTTTTATTACAAGTTTTGTTTGCACATAGCTTCACACTGTACAAAACAATGAATCATGTTGAATAGGCGTAAGCTTTTTTCCTCAATGCTTAGTCATTTGCATTCAGTCACATGCATTCACAAGTTGTAACATGGCTGATTGTGCTATCTTCATGTCATAGCAGCCAGCGCTCTATGCGTGCGAATTAAATGTCACAATCTTGTTTGTGTCCGTAGTATTCTAGTTTAGTGCCATGAAGTAGGAGTTTCTGGGGAAAAAGAAGGCTAGTGCAGCTAAGTGTCGATGTGTCGATGCGTTCTGAGCCCTCTCCTGTACTCCCTGTTCACCCACGACTGTGTGGCCACGCACACCTCCAACTCAATCATCAAGTTTGCGGACGACACAACAGTGGTAGGCTTGATTACCAACAACGACGAGACGGCCTACAGGGAGGAGGTGAGGGCCCTCGGAGTGTGGTGTCAGGAAAATAACCTCACACTCAACGTCAACAAAACTAAGGAGATGATTGTGGACTTCAGGAAACAGCAGAGGGAACACCCCCCTATCCACATCGATGGAACAGTAGTGGAGAGGGTAATAAGTTTTAAGTTCCTCGGTGTACACATCACAGACGAACTGAATTGGTCCACCCACACAGACAGCATCGTGAAGAAGGCGCAGCAGCGCCTCTTCAACCTCAGGAGGCTGAAGAAATTCGGCTTGTCACCAAAAGCACTCACAAACTTCTACAGATGCACAATCGAGAGCATCCTGTCGGGCTGTATCACCGCCTCGTACGGCAACTGCTCCGCCCACAACCGTAAGGCTCTCCAGAGGGTAGTGAGGTCTGCACAACGCATCACCGGGGGCAAACTACCTGCCCTCCAGGACACCTACACCACCCGATGTTACAGGAAGGCCATAAAGATCATCAAGGACAACAACCACCCGAGCCACTGCCTATTCACCCCGCTATCATCCAGAAGGCGAGGTCAGTACAGGTGCATCAAAGCTGGGACCGAGAGACTGAAAAACAGCTTCTATCTCAAGGCCATCAGACTGTTTAACAGCCACCACTAACATTGAGTGGCTGCTGCCCACACACTGACTCAACTCCAGCCACTTTAATAATGTGAATTGATGGGAAATGATGTAAAATATATCACTAGCCACTTTAAACAATGCTACCTAATATAATGTTTACATACCCTACATTATTAATCTCATATGTATACGTATATACTGTACTCTATATCATCTACTGCATCTTTATGTAATACATGTATCACTAGCCACTAACTATGCCACTTTGTTTACATACCCATCTCATATGTATATACTGTACTCTATACCATCTACTGTATCTTGCCTATGCCGCTCTGTACCATCACTCATTCATATATCTTTATGTACATATTCTTTATCCCCTTACACTTGTGTCTATAAGGTAGTAAGTAGTTTTGGAATTGTTAGCTAGATTACTTGTTGGTTATTGCTGCATTGTCGGAACTAGAAGCACAAGCATTTCGCTACGCTCGCATTAACATCTGCTAACCATGTGTATGTGACAAATAAAATTGGATTTGATTTGTCTTATGTGTCAGCTAGTTCAAAGGAGATTACATGTGGTAAATGTTGACTAAAAATACAGTTGGGTCATAAAATGGGAAGGTGAATAAATTAACCTGCTGATAGCATACAGACAAGATTAATTTAATTCGGCCTAATCCCTCCTGGTTTTGACCCTTGCCTGTCCTGACTCTGAGCCCGCCTGCCTTACCACTCTGCCTGAGTGTTAAGGGATTTTTTATCAATGATGACTAATTATGTATACATTTCAAAATCAGGACTGACTAATCAGAATACTAGTGTGTTACTGTATATGTACTATTCCGAATACTATTATGTTACTGTATATGTACTAATCAGAATACTATTCTGTATATGTATGAGTTTTCTTTCTTGATCCCAGTACTGAAAATAATGTGTGTGTGAATGTGGTCAAGAGTTTAGAACAATGACGGTCTGTTCCTTGGTACAAATGAATAAACTATATCTCCAGACTGACTAGAATGCTTATCTACACTAGCTGACCTTGGCTCTAGGCGAGAAGGGAAGGCTTGAGAACTATAGAGCCTTTCTACCAGTGCCAAGAAGAGACGGAACATTTAGAAAACGCTGACGTCATTTTCAGTTTATAACCTGTGGTAAAATTTGTATGTACTCAGTACTCTCTTGAATAAAGGCTGTTAATTGACTTTAAGACCGGGCTCTGTCCATTCCTATAAAATAAGGGTCTTACAAAGTCTTATGAATTGACAGTGTTTCATTTTAATTGGGAATTAAAACAGAGGAATTAAATTCCTCCAACACTGAGTCTGTTACCTTTGCCCCTACTCTGGATTACCGACCTCTGCCTGACCTGAGCCGTCCTGTACCGTTGCCCCACAACTCTGGATTATCGATCCCTGCCTGCCTTGAGCTGTTTGCCTGCCCCTGTTGCTGTAATAAACATGGTTACTTCAACAGTCTGCGTTTGGGTCTAAATTGAGACGTGATAGTTATATTCGGTGCATGTGACAAATACAATTTGATTTGATTACACGTGTTCCGCTCCGAGCCATTCTTCCCAACTAAGGTGCCACCAACCTCCTGTGTCCCATTGACTATAATGGGGGACCCTGTTTTCTGCAATGGCGGTCTGCCTTGAATTTGAAGTCCTCAACGAGAGGGAGCAGTCGTTCTCCCCTGGATAACTGATAGTACGTGAGCCGTGCAGATACAAGTCACATGATCTATTAGTGAACAGTTTCATCATGTGTTCGCTGTCAGGTCACTTGTATCTGCTTTGTGATTGGACAATACAGACCGCTATGTTGTATGCGTGAGAAGTATGTTTGCCCCCTAACTCATATGTACACAGTCAGTTTCTAAACCCAGAGGCGCAACATTGCAAGATTTCTGGGAACGCTTACAAAACATACCAAGACCAGGCCATGGTTTGAGAAGTCAATGAGAGAAGGGAACAACACTTCCTTAGCTGTTAATTTTCTCAAATTCAAGGCATAACCTAGTGAAAGTGACAAACTGACACATTTAAAAAAATATATAAATAAAAATGTTATAGTGCTTTCGATTTGATGCGCAGTTCAGCGTGAGACGACTGTAAGACCCGACGTGTTTCTATGCATGAGCTTAGCTAGCCAATGTTGCATAATAATACCTACAAGCGTGATCGGGGATTTCTATTGGAAAAGCAGTTTCTGCTCTTACTGTACTCTTTGATAGTGTTGTACTGACACCTACAAAGAGATTTGATCACATTCGCCATTGCTATTTCCCTTAGCTACTGTCTTGGCCTAATTGAATACCTGTACAACGTCATAAAACGATTTCTGAGTAAAGGTTCAAAGCATGCTGCTTCGTTTTTAGCTGTTGGCCATATATTAGCATTGCTATAAGTATCATGTGCCTTTGTATATAATAGTACTGTATAGAGTTGTTTCATTAGTTAGCTAGCTAACCAATACTTGCAAATAAGGGCATTATTGTCACCATAAAAGTTGACTGATGGGTGTTTTTCAGGTGGAGTTGTAATGCTTGTGCACAGTTTAATGACGTGTCTAATTTATAACAGGAAACGTGTATGTATGGCATCCAAGTTCATAAATCAAAATATTTTTGGCCTGCCTTTTCAGAAAAGGCGCATGCAGATATTTAGTTACATTTTAAAGAATGGTTATAGAGCCCCACAGTGGCAGTGTCATAACATAAAACAATCCTGTATGGTGAAGAAACGATTGGAACCATTTCCCTGTTTGACCGCTACGTTTTATGGGTATTATGACTCATACTGTGCTACTCTATTATTAAGGCCCCTGATCTGCTTGGTGTGTCTTGATGTTGCGCCCATTGACCTTTTTTAATTTTTTCTCATGTAAAAATGATTCTGTTTCTGGTAAAGCTATTTCTAATCTTTTGACTTAATGGGTCACACCAGAGATTTTTGTAGCTATTAAACATTTGGAACCACGATAGCCGACATTTTGTTGACATTCATATATTATATATAGATTTTTCTATTTATTGGACTTTTTATTTCTCCCCAATTTCGATCTTGTCATAGCGGCAACTCCCCAACAGGCTTGGGAGGCAAAGGTAGAGTCATATAGAAACATAAACCGCGCTTAACCCAGAAGCCAGTCACACCAATGTGTCTGAGGAAACACAGATAACAGCACAAATAACAAGAAGGTAGAGACAATACATCACACAAAGCAGCCACAACTGTAATTAAGAGTGTCCATGATTGAGTCTTTGAATGAAGAGAGTGAGATAAATCTGTCCAGTTTGAGTGTTTGTTGCCGCTCATTCCAGCCGCTAGCTGCAGCGAACTGAAAAGACGAGTGACCCAGGGATGTGTGTGCTTTCGGGACCTTCAACAGGATGTGATGGCAGAACGGGTGTATGTGGAGGATGAGGGCTGTTATAGATATCTCAGATAAGGGGGAGTGAGGCCTTAGAGTTTTATAAATAAGCATCAACCAGTGGGTCTTGCGACAGGAATATAGAGATGACCAGTTAACAGAGGAGTGTATATAGTGATATGTCCTATAAGGAGCATTGGTTGCAAATCTGATGGCCGAATGGTAAAGAACATTTAGCCACTCGAGAGCACCTTTACCTGCTGATCTATAAATTATGCCTCCGTAATCTAGCATGGGTAAGATGGTCATCTGAATCAGGGTTAGTTTGGCAGCTGGGGTGAAAGAGCGATTGCGATAGAGGAAACTAAGTCTAGATTTAACTTTAGTCTGCAACTTTAATATGTGCTGAGAAGGACAGTGTACTGTCTAGCCATACTCCCAAGTACTTGTATGAGGTGACTATCTCAAGCTCTAATCCAGAGATGGGCAACTTCAGTCCTCGAAGGCCTGATTGGTGTCACACTTTCTCCATCCCTAGCAAACACAGCTGATTAATCAAATTGCATTCTAAACTGACGTTCATGATTAGGTGATTGGAGGCAGGTGTGTTAGCTGCGGCAAAACTGTGACACCAATCAGACCCTTGAGGACTGGAATTGCCCACCCCTGCTCTAAACCCTGAGGTACTAATCACACCTGTGGGGAGAATGGCATTCTTCTTACCAAACCACATGACCTTTGTTTTGGAGGTATTCAGAACAAGTTTAAGGGTAGAGAAAGCTCGTTGGACACTAAGAAAGCTTTGTTGTAGAGCATTTAACACAAAATCCAGGGAGGGACCATCTGAGTGTAAGACTGTATCTGCAAATAAATGGATGTGAGAGCTTCCTACTGCCTGAGCTATGTTGATGTAAATTGAGAAGAGTGTGGGGCCTAGGATTGAGCCTTTGGGTACTCCTTTGGTGACAGGCAGTGGCTGAGACAGCAGATTCTGACTTTATACACTACACTCTTTCAGAGATAGTTAGCAAACCAGTACAAGACCCCTCAGACACCAATACTCCTTAGCCGGCCCACAAGAATGGAATGGTCCACCGTGTCAAAAGCTTTGGCCAAGTCAATAAAAATAGCAGCACAACATTGCTAAGAATCCAGGGCAATTTTGACATCATTGAGGACGTTTAAGGTTGCAGTAACATATCCATAACCTGAGTGGAAAGCAGATTGCATACCAGAGTGAATACTAGACATCAAAAAAGGCAGGCAGTTGATTAGTAACACATTTTTCCAACACTTTTGACAAACGGCAAAATAGAAATAGGCCTATAAGTTAGGATCAGCTGTATCTCTCCTTTTAAATAATGGACGAACCATGGCTGCCTTCCAAGCAATGGGAACCTTCCCAGAAAGGAGAGACAGGCTTGGTGATGATAGGGGCAGCAACCTTAAAGAAGAAAGGCTCTAAACCATCTGACCCAGATGGCTTTTTGGGGTCAAGTTTCAGGAGCTCCTTTAGCACCTCGGACTCAGTGACTGCCTGCAGGGAGAAACTTTGTAGCGGGGCATGGAAAAAAAAGGGAGAAGCATTTATTAAGCTGGCGCAGGCGCAAGGATAGGCATAGTTTGCACTGGGTGAAAAGTGATTGCATTGGTTTTGGAACCAGGCTGCCTCCTGGCTGATGGCGAAGTAGGCTCGAAACAAAAGTGATATAGTAGTCACAACTACCAGTTGTGTAGTGCAATTTGTTTTTTTAGGTGAGGTAGTGCATTTTCAGATTTTGATGAAGTCATTTCCTCAATCAACATTTCTACCGACTGATGTAGCCTATCATTATATAGAATATGCATAAAATGCAAGGTCTGTCTATGGCCACATTGTCTCAAGAACATTTTCTATTTTTAATACCTTCAAACACCAAGTTTATCAAGGCACAAGGTGAGACCCAGATGCAGATGGTTGGAGTCTTAAAATGTTTATTAATCCAAAGGGGTAGGCAAGAGTGGTCGTGGACAGGCAAAAAGGTCAAAACCAGTTCAGAGTCCAATAGGTGCCGAAGGGCAGGCAGAATCAAGGTCAGGGCAGGCAGGGGTCAGAACTGGGAGGACAAAAATAATAGGAAAGGAGTGTAGGGAAAAACACGCTGGTTGATTTGACTAAACATACAAGACGAACTGGCACAGAGAGACAGGAAACGCAGGGATAAATACACTGGGGGGAAAAAGTTACACCTGGAGGGGGTGGAGACAATCACAGGAACAGGTGAAACAGATCAGGGCAGGGCGTGACAAAGTTAGGCATACTGAACCTTCACTGTCAATTGTAAATTATAGTTCTTCACGTTTTACCGGTGAAACTGGTATTTGATTGATCTCAACCAGTTGCATGGGAATATACTATGCATTTCAATCTTCATTAACTACTTTTTTGTGAGTGAATTAGAGCAGATGGAGTTAACGGGTTTCTTGTATTTTGTTTCAATCAAGCATATCCTGCCTAGTGGCACGCTCTGAGTTTTGGTGCATTTTTTGGGTGACTATTCAGCTTCTGCTAACCATCCGGAAATCTCATAAGATATGAGGCGGTGTTTTTGGTGTAACAGTACTGTTATAGGCCTACTATGCTACGTTATTACTGTCTATTTGGTTCTGTTATGTAAAATACAAATTCATCATTATGTGATCTTGCAAGACATTGATTCAGCTTTGATTTAACTTTACCTCTTCTCACAATGGTGCTCATTTAGTAATCTTCTATTTGTAATAAGTGATGAGTAAGACTATTAGGCGTAGGCAACAGATCTTGATAAGTGTTATTTTAAATGTTTGGAGTGCCCTTCATGGTTCTGAGAGGATAGCACCAGGATTGTGCAATGATGTTCTATAAGTTGAACCAACTTGTGGTGCTGAATGATAGCTCTGCCATTTGGCCAGTTCAGGAAAAATAAGTGCAGTATAGCCTAATAGGCTATTTCGTATAGCTATACGTAGGCTATAGCCTCATGTAAATACAAATACATATCGCTTAATTTCATTGCACTGTTTGTAGGAGAGCTTAAATTGCGAGTAGGCATGTAATTGCGTTGTGTAGCTTACACTACACTGTATCATAAATAAACATTGATTCCATTAGTTGAACGCATGGTTACAATATACCCTATTAGAGAATAAAAGAAAAGAGGTGAACTATCAATTAATATAATTTATTTGCATAGATTGAAACATGCTATCAAATCAATTGCCCAAGTAGTTAACACATCATTAATACATAAAATTGCAGGAAACAGCTTTAAAACAGCCATAAAATCTTTAGTGTGGTGTATTCACATATCTCAATAAACTATAACCTAAATGTATTATTACCTCCAATTCACATTTCCAATTTCCCACGATGACATACCAAGCTAGAATGGGGCCCTGAGTCTCAACCAATTGCCAATATAGGCTAAATATCTCAAGCAGGGCTACAGCAACTTCTAGAGAGGGTCAGGCTCCTTGGGCTTTGCGGTGGCCGTTCTGCTTTGGTTGTCCTCAGCAGAACGGTGTCACCATAACCAAGAGGTTACATATCGTTCTGGGTTCCACTGTGCAAGAGGGAGTCTGGAGTTTTATAAAACATAAATTTCACAAGGTGAAATTAGTTTAATTTTTTCAATGTTCTAATTGGCTAATGTGCACACACACAGTTCTTCATCATTCTCACCACCACCAGAGAGAAGACAGGGAAGAAACCACACTTTGCCTATCTATTTGGTTGGTCATTCTATCGTTTTTCATGCAATTTTTTGTAGTAATTAAATATAATTAATTTTTCCAGAAATTGTTTTACCAACTCTGTGTATTCTCAAATTAAAAAGTGAGGTGCGCTGCTCCCCCGTGCTCCGTCAGCACTACAACCCTGGTAAGCAGGTGGACTAATGCATGCAAAAGTTTTTGATAAAAACGCTTGATCTGTCTTCACAATGAAGAGTTAATGAAAACTTCAACCATATATTTTATGCAAAATATATGTATGTTTCTGAACAGGGATAATGCTGCTTTGTTGACAACATAACAAGCTTTGCAGCACAGGAGGTTGGTGGCACCTACATTGGGGTGGATGGACTTTTGGTAATGGATGGAGCGGAATGGGTAGAAAAATATCAAATACATCAAACACATAGTTTGATGCCATTCCATTTGTTCCGTTCCATACATTATTGTGAGCCATCCTCCCCTCAGCAGCCTCAACTGCTTTGCAGATTTCTGTTTGATTTGAGCAGGGCGCTCCTCACTCGAGGCTTCACTAGTCACGTTTAGGGCCATAGGCTGGTTCAACCCCAGCCAGCTTAATAGAACTCTGCCAGTCACGCTTTGACCAAGTTCTATGGGTCAAATGTAAGGGTCTTAATACAGTTGTATTACACAACAGAATGACTGTGTAACTTGGATATCCGCTGTCACACTAAGGCCAGTGCAAGATGAGCTGTCATGGTGGGGGGGAACAGTTACAGACCGACTGTCTCCACACGATCTCATGCAGGCTCAGTTAAAGGATGCAGCCGTAAAAAGTCAAAGGACGATGCCTAAACCAACAGAATGTCAACAAGAGTTATACAAAGTGAAACAGTTACTGCAAGAGTGGAACAGGCTCAATGTCTCACCAGATGGATTATTACAAAGGAAAATAGCAAAAAGGACACAAGTTGTGGTACCAAGTCTGTATAGTACACTGATTTACAAGTACTTACACACACGCTGAAATGGCCCATCTAGGAACAGAAAGAGTGTTGAACTTAGCACTAGAAGGCTTTTATTGGCCACGCAACATGACGTTGAACACTTTATTACTAAAGTGTGTAAGTGTATCAAACAAAAGAAACCCAGTGTAATAACTAGGGCCCCGACGCAACATGTACGAGCTACAGCTCCTTTCGAGATGATTTCAATTGACTGTGCATTTGGAGAAAAGCAGAGGGGGCTACGAGTATGTTTTAGTTAGTTTGGATACCTACAAAATTTGCACAAGCCTACCCCACCAGAAATAAGTCAGAAAACTGCAGTAAAAAAAATATGATTTTTTTTTTTCTCCCAAAGTTTGGCCTTGTCAAAAATTCATGATGATCAGAGAAGAGAGTTTGCAAATTTAGAGTATTGCAGGACTGTAAGGGAAATAGCCAATTCCAGAACCTCTCCATATCATCCACAGGGGAATCCGGTGGAGAGATTTAACCGTACACTGTTATCAATGTTGTGCACACTAGATAAAGAGAAAAAGGCCAACTGGGGTGATTTTCTGAACAACGTCATTCACCTGTACCACCAGTGATGCTACTGGGTTCTCACCATATTTCCTGCTATTTGGAAGGGCTTCACTGCAACCTGTTGACCTTGTCTTTGGGTTACAGATAAAGGAACAGGAGAAATCATACCAGGATTATGCTAAGAAGTGGTAGCAACAGATGGCGGAAGCCTATGACATCGACATTAGAAACATGGAGTAATCAACAGCAAAGGGAAAAGCCTACTACGATCAGAAGAAAATTAGGTCTGGTCTCAGGGGATCGTGCACTGGTGAGGAACATGTCAGAACGTGGTTGGCTGGGAAAGCTAAGATCACACTGAGAGGACCAAAATACATGTGGTGGTAACCAGGAAAGGTGATGACAGCCCTGTCTATGAGGTCAAACCCGCGAGGGGTACAGGCAGGGCCCGGGTTCTGCATCACAATATGCTCATGTCATGTAATTCCCTACCATTTGAGGAACCTGTTGAAACACTCAGTAGAGGTCTGTGGAGAAGGGAACCACCCCTTCTCCACAAGGGGAAGCAGAAAAATGGGGAGCCCGCTGAGAGCTCAGATGAGGATTCTTATCCAGTTTTCATCAATAGGTCACATAGGGATGAAGAGAGCAGACAGAGTAGCACACAGCTAGTATCAGATAATAGTAAGGAACGGGGTCAGACTGATAAACTTCACTGTGAAGGAATGCCAACCAGTCCTCAGAGAGAGGAAGGAGAGAACGGGGGTAAATATGGAAACAGCCTAGGGCTCAGACTCAATCATCTCATGATGAAGTGGACACTGTCATTGGGGTCACCAATGACCTTGCCCCGCTGTTCAGCCTGGCAGAGGAGGCCCAGAGACATTCAAACCTATAACACTTTAGGGCTGCCCAGCTCTTATCAGGACACCAACTAGAGATGTGTGTATATATTTTCTTGTTTACCTTTACTAATCACAGTGTGATAATGTTTGGTAGGGGTTGCGTCTTTGCCCATAAAGGTAGACTGGACATGTCTAGATAGTTATATGGCTGTTAGGCCAATTTTCTCAGTTGTTCTCATGACCAGTACTTACATCCTCTTTGTTTTGAGGCCAGTGAAATGTTTGGGACAACATTTCATTTTTGCAGAGGGTGTTGTAAGGCCTAATACAGTTGTATTCCAGCCACTAGGGGGTACTCTGGTGAAGCCCATGGGAAATACAGAAATGTAGTTTAAGTGAATTGGGGAGAGGAAGAATAAGAAACAAAAAAAGGGCTGTAAACTGCTGTTACATGTGCTGACATGAAGTAAACCATACCTTTGTGTTGTAGTTTATATTATAAGCTCATAGAAAGGGTAACACAAACAAACTCACAAATGATTGGTTGACAATAGAGCCTCCCACCATGCAGGATGAAGGTGGTGAAGAGGAATTGCAGAAATTTGCAGTCAAAGCTTAATGACCTTTGATCACAAAAGTTAATGCAGTCAGTGAAAGTCTGAAAATGTGTATTCTCATAATGAAAGGCGACAAAAGTTAACTGCTTTCAAGACTAAGCTGAAACTGCAAGTTAAAATGTGCCTACATTTTTGCATAGATTCCAATTGATTTGTTCTGGTTCCAAGTGGAAAACTCGGAGAAACGTTGTGTTCGTGTGCTATCAGAACGTACCGAGTTATAACGAACGTATTTACGTAGATCTTATTGGTTGATTCTGGTACTTTCAAATGGAAACTGAGAGCCCATGTTTCCGAGTTGACTTGAACGCAGCATCAAACATGTACTATGTGACGCACACAACGTCATTTCTTGATAACCAAAATGGAGGACTACTCATCCAAGCAATCAGTTGAAAATCTTGACAATCCTCCTAACAGTCGCTTGTTTCTCGTAACAAGTCGATCAGTTTCAGATGATGTTATTCGAGAGAAATTTTCTGTATTTGGAGAGGTCCAAGGTGTATGGGTCGTTAAGGACAAACAGACGAAAGAATCGAAGGGGATCTCCTATGTTAAATTCGCGAAGTCTTCGGAAGCATGCACCGCAATGGAGGACATGCATGGAAAATGCCTGTTAGACGGAACGAAGCCCATTAAGGTTTGCATGCACATACATCTAAACTTAATATGACCCCATCCAAGTTTCTAACACTCACTATTTATTTCCTTAAGTATTTAAAAAAAAAATGATTCCATGCTGGGCCCTGTTCACCGATAGCGATGGAATGTTTTACCCGTATTTTAACGATGCACGTTTCCTGCAACTGCCCGAAACATCAAGCAGAGAAAATGGTCGCCACAGTACTTCGTCGAAGGTATAGTATGGAAAGAAAGGGAGCGCTGTTCTCGGATCAGCTTTCTCCGTTCAAATCTTTCCTCGAAGGTGCATCATGCAGAAATCGCTCCGCCATTTCCTGGTTGCATCTAATAGTTCGCAAACAATGTATGTCTCGAGAATCTATTGTTCCATCAAAACCGCTGTGACATATTTTCAATAACCAGGGCCGGATGCTATTCCACAATACTTACATGATGGACATTAACTGAATCTTTTTTTAATACCACTGACCTCGCCTTCTGGATGATAGCAGGGTGAACAGGCAGTGGCTCGTGTGGTTGTTGTCCTTGATCTTTTTGGCCTTCCTGTGACATCTGGTGGTGTAGGTGTCCTGGAGGTATACAAGTTATTCATTTTGACTGAATATGACTACTGTTTCAGGTGTTCATTGCCCAGTCAAGGTCCTCTGGTAGACACAGAGATGTGGAGGATGAAGAGCTCACCAGAATATTTATAAAGATTCCCAAAACATTCACAGAAGAAGATCTGAAAGACACATTCAAGGTACGAGGTCCATTGCATTGCATTTTATCACTTGGTGAAATAGTTCTGACCGTACATTTGAGTAATTTAGCAGACGCTTGCTCAAGGGCACATCGACACACCTTGTCGGCTCGGGGATTTGAACCAGCAAACTTTACGTTACTTGCTCAATGCTCTAAACACCTGCGGCCCTTAAGATAGCAGACCAATATAGATAATTCTTTTTTTTTTTGCTTGTAGGAGTATGGGGATATAGAATACTGTGTGATCATAAAGAATAAAACCACAGGGGAGAGCAAAGGCTTGGGATATGTGAGGTATCATAAGCCATCACAAGCAGCCATTGCCATTGAGAACTGTGATAGAGGTAAGCAGGCATCAGCCCTTTCATTGAAGCCTCAGAATGGATAAACTCAAGTTAAAACACTTTCCCTTTCAATGATTTCACTGTAGAATTTCATTTGTATCAATTTAACCCATGTCTGTGCAACCAGCCTACAGGGCTGTTCTTGCTGAGCCCCGAAGCAAGAACTCATCTGCAGATAATGACTATCACAGCAGTGGCAGAGCAGAGCACATGTCAAGTGACCTGGGAATGAACCCCTATTCCTTTGGAGTGTGTATGTGAAGTACTTCATTCTGATTCAGAATGTCACCTTTGCTTTCATTTGCATTTGCTTTAATCTAGCTGTGGTCTGACATCTGTCTGTGTTCCCTACCTGACAGCTGACCCTGGCAGTTATGCCGTAACTGACTACCGATCCAGTGACCTCATCACCAGGTGCCTAATGGTATCCTCGAGAGCTAGTGTTACCCAGGAGCAGATTTATGGCCTCTTTGACCTCATACCAGGGATGGATTACTGTGAGATGCAGCGGGATCATTGTGGGCTCAACAAAGGTATTATACATTGATAATTATGTATTTAATAGGGGAAGATGTGGTTAAATAACATTTTAGTCACACATTGATTTATCAAGAGTAACACTTTAGACATTACTATAAAGACATCTATAAACTATGTTCATAATGCTTATAAGACAATTTTGGAATAAGCCTACTCATTATTTTTGTTAATATACATATTTTTTGACATTCTTGTGTAGTGTTACCCACAAAGATTAACACTCCTAATTTTGTATTTAAATTGTTCACATTAATGTTTGTTGCTCCTGATGCATTTAACCCCAGGACATGCTGTGATTCGCTACAACAACCTGGGCTCTGCCCTCTACGCCAAAGAGAAGCTGAATGGCTTTGAGTATCCCCCTGGAAACCGCCTCATCGTGGCCCACATAGAGGATGGAGAAGACAGGACC
The DNA here is from genome assembly GCF_013265735.2 of Oncorhynchus mykiss. Lineage (NCBI taxonomy): Eukaryota > Metazoa > Chordata > Actinopteri > Salmoniformes > Salmonidae > Oncorhynchus > Oncorhynchus mykiss. The sequence continues at coordinate 28,756,880 of NC_048571.1, forward strand.
AGGTACAGACTTATCATTTGATGGTACACTTAAAATGTGTCAAATGTCTTGATTTTTGTCTTATAACTGACTTATAACTGACTGAGCGGTGGTAGGCAGCAGGTAGGCAGCAGCAGGTCCGTAAGCATTCATTCAAACAGCACTTTGGTGCGTTGTGCCAGCAGCTCTTCGTTGTGCTTCAAGCATTGCGCTGTTTGACTTCAAGCCTATCAACTCCCGAGATTAGGCTGGTGTAACCGATGTGAAATGGCTGGCTAGTTAGCGGGGTGCGCGCTAATAGCGTTTCAAACGTGACTCGCTCTGAGACTTGGGAGTAGTTGTTCACCTTGCTCTGCATGGGTAACGCTGCTTCGAGGGTGGCTGTTGTCGATGTGTTCCTGGTTCGAGCCCAGGTAGGAGCTAGGAGAGGGACGAAGCTATACTGTTACACTGGCAATACTAAAGTGCCTATAAGAACATCCAATAGTCAAAGGTATATGGAATACAAATGGATAGAGAGAAATAGTCCTATAATAACTACAACCTAAACTTCTTACCTGGGAATATTGAAGTCTCATGTTAAAAGGAACCACCAGCTTTCATATGTTCTCATGTTCTGAGGAAGGAACTTAAACGTTAGCTTTCTTACATGGCACATATTGCATTTTTACTTCTCCAACACATTGTTTTTGCATTATTTAAACCAAATTGAACAGGTTTCATTATTTATTTGAGGTTCAATTTATTTTTATTGATGTATTATATTAAGTTGAAATAAGTGTTCATTCAGTATTGTTGTAATTGTCATTATTACAAATAAAAATCGGCCAATTTTCATCATTGTAATAGTTAAACAGTTAATCAATTAGATAACACAATCGTCATCACATTAATGATAGCCAAGATGCAACATAATTGCCCTGTGCGAGGAATCTGAGAGAATGAGGCATTCATTTTGAATTCAGTTTAAATTAAATTTGAAAAGAAGATTAAATGATATACCCAGATTATGTTATACACCATAGGAGTTGAACACAGGAATTGTCGACGTGTGTGTGTTGCCATTTGAACAAGATACATCTGGAGGTTGCCTCCATGTTGTTTCTCTGACATAGTCAGTGTAGGGTGGGTGATAAAATTTCTAGCGCTAGAATCCAATTATAGAAATTTGAGAAATGGAGCCATACGTGCTATTTCTGTTTCTCGTGTCTTTGGAGCGAGTGATTCGGTCAGTATTAATTTCTAGAGCGAGGGCATAGATCCAGCAATGATAGATCGATCCTCAAATTTCTATTTGTTGATCGGGCCGGAGTATTATTTAGCTGTCAATCGCGCTTAGACAGCGTGGATAGTCCACATGCGTCTCTCTTTATGTTACCGCGCGTTCCGGTATAATAGTGCTAGCAAAGAAGAATGCCGACTGGGTTGAATGTGAGACGTCACTAGTAAACCCCCTTCTCGTAGTGTAAAGGATCCTATGTTGGTTGTGCTTGAAAGTGAACAAAGTAGGATTAGCTTGCATGTGCTGCTAATGCTAACAAAGGGAGAGCAGGCATTTTGTTTTTCCACTTTATTCACACAGCAACATCGTATGCCTTAGAAAACGGATGTTCCACCTCCTCGTGACTTCCTTTTGTATTCAGCTTTCTGCGATCAGTGACCCCTCGGGTGAAGAAACGCCCATCTTTAAAAAAAAGAATTATTTCTATGTGACACCCAGCGTTGTCTCACTTTTGTAACACGGGGTCACACTTATTATATCCAGCCAATATTTACTGATTTGGATATCGTTGTCTTGTTCAATTTAACTAGAAGCTAAAATTGTCACTTACATTTTCAGGTGAATTATTTGGATAAGGTCCGAACGGATTTCTTCCAAAGAGACTATTTAAACATTCCACATTAACCTAGCGGCAGCATTGCTTTCAGGTTAATTACAGTTAATTCCCCAATAGCCTATAACAGGTATGATTACTTAACATTGATTAGTCAATTAAATTTGCTTTTGCAAATTCATTCACTTTCAACTCCCCCATTACTGATCCAGTATTGATGGTTCATTAACGTCTTTAAATAGATTAACAGTCTTTGCAGCTTCCACCACCTCAAAAAAAATACAAAAAATCATGTTAAAATAATGTTTATAAAGTATGTGCAAGCTATCAGAGGGGTGGTTCCCAGTCTCCCGCTAATGAGTGAACCCTCACCGATTGGTCACTGACCTCAGCAGCTATACAAACCCTAACTATGCTATTAGCGGAAAGACAGCAGAAATTGCGAAAAACACTCTCCATAATTAATCATCGGACGCAGGCATTGTAAAGGTTCTCTCCACTTTAGCCTTTATGTATTGCCATCAAAGATTGGCATCGGTCTAGTACCCCAGTACTTAGCAGAAGCATGTGCAAAATATGGCTGATATGAAGGGACAGGTGGAGAGAACCGAGCAACTATCGACAAAAGCAGGAAATGAAAACATTCTGCTAGCCGAGGACCTGTGTTCAGTTTTCAAAGCAATCTAAAAGTAATTACAAATACTTGACGGTGAACGAGCACAAACTTTAAAACAAAATCGTTTTCTACAGGAACAACTTCGATTTAGCCCAAACTAAATACGACAAAGGCCACGCTAAACTAGATAAATCTGTTATCTATAAACAGGAGCGCACAATTTGATAACATGCAGGCAGTTTTGATGAATGTTACTCAAAGCAAATGCTGCAAACCAAAGACTATCAGTATATGAACATAGTGACTAAGTTGGATGCCAAATCAGCAGAACTCATTGAAGTCGCTGATCAAATGAATGATGAGAGAACTCAGGTGATGAAGATGGGAATATTGATTTCTAAACAAGCGGGGGAAATCTCATCACGGCTCTCGGTCCATACTCAATACCTCCATCTGCAAACAATGATGGATAAGTATGAGGCCGAACGAAGTAAGTGCGACACTCGGGTGTCTGAAATCAGTACTCTAAGCAATCAAGTGTACTCTACTATGCAGCAGAATACCACCATTAGGTACCATCTGGTGGAATTTCAGAATGGTCATGCGCTACAGTGTGACTACCCAACCAAGCAACCGGAGCCCGTACTCAATGGAGTGAAGATGATAGGTTTCAGACTTTGCCTCTCTCGTGTGTCTCTAGGTCTTCTCCTCTTGGCCGTTCAGGTAAAGAGTAATATGGTGCTTCTTCGCCAACAACGCCAAAGCTTGGCATCTCCTCTTGGCCTTTCGGCCCCAATTTCCCCACAGGATGAAGCTAACCCTCTCCACCCGCTTGGCATGGAACGCCATGACAAACTCGTCAAACTTTCCCACCTTTGACCCAGTTCCAGGTCAGCCAAACAACACTGAGACTTTCCTAGCTGACAGAGGATGGCTACCTGAACGCTGCGGTTTCTGATAGGCTTTACCTGTTTAAGTGAACGTCAAATAGACACGTGACGAGGTTAATTCGTCTAGAACAGCATCACGTGCAAAACGACTACACTAAACTTGCCACCACTTTTGAAATTAGAATTCATTGGTTCTGTGACTTGCAAACACGATAGCTCCCTGGCTAACACTGTCAAACAAGCTCGGAATGAACACCCACAAGCTTACTATCATAGGCTTCATTCAGCTTACTTTGGTCTACTCACTGAAACAAGAATGGAAGAGCTGTTACCATTCAAACAAATGTTTCTGTCAAACATGTATCCCACCTTCATTACCTACTTGGGCGCTGCAGCCCACATTGGCTTGCCTATCTCACAACTCAAAGAGCTTGCAAGCACATCTTTTGAGGCATCAAAAGCACGCAATGCTAAGAGCTCTGACATCTTGGTTTTGGAGTTTGACCATGAGCACTCACTCCAGTTAGAGGGTGCATTATCAGATATTGGAGCTTTGAGAGCTGCTGCACAACAACTGTTTCTGCCATGATACCAATACCCACTGCAGTCGAAATAATAACTAAAGTATGTCTATCAAAACGACTGCCGCTACAATCGACCTGATCGCTACGTTCCTGCACCCAACCCACAGTGTCATAGCACACGGGTAACAAAAGGTTTGATACGACCAGAACGTGACCAATGTTCCCTGGAAGTTCTACTATGTGAAGAACCTAAAGCGAGTCACATTTTGGAAAAGGGAAAAAGATCAGACACAGTGGCTAGACTGGGAATTGCTGGACAACAAGTCCACAGGAATTAACACCCATAGCAAGGACGTTAAAAATCGTATTTCTCCCGCTCTCACTCGAGACCCTATCCAGGGCTTGCTCGATCAAGAAACAAGCCCACAGGCTTTGTCTATAGACTGATACAAAGGTTGCGAAGAAAGAGGTCAAAAGCCAAGCCCACTCAAAATCTGGGAAGTCAATTTGCTTTCATGAATAGAAACGGAACATCACGTCTTTAAGAATATGTCCATTAAATGCAACTCAAAACAGCCATACCTGGAAACAGTCCTGAAGGACTGCTTAACCTGTCATGCGCTAATTGATTTGGGCTCGACAATATCGCTCATAGAACAATGTTAGAGAGATCTCTAAAGGGCTTTGAAGCCGACTAAACATTGGTTATAAAGGGAACGATGCGACAATACACTTCGAGGTTTCACTCAGACTACCTCATCTCTCACATTGATAGTTATGCTAAAACTACACTTCTGGGATGTATCGCTTGTTCAACCTGTGTATGTTACCAACCTTGAATCTGAAGCCCTGCTACTCGGTGCACACTTGATGGATCATTTACTCCCACTGATGGATTTGAAAACCAACCACGTTTGGTCACAGGTCAGTGCCTTCTCCGCTGACCACACTGTCTTCCCCTAACACTAGCTGCAACACAGTCATCCACGAGGGGTATCTGTCAAAAGCATCCCTTGGGAAAAAGACGTTTCGAAACCTCTTGGTGCAGAATCCAATCCAAAGGGGATATTATGATATCTCGACACATTCCATCAGCAAACCTGATTGACCATTATTTTCATGATTTCGAGCCAGCAGTCTCTGTGAATGCGCAACTTCCCTCCTCGAAGTCGTGCAAAATTGTAGTTGAGATCCGCTTCTCTCGCCCTTCAGACACGCAAGCACTGCGGCCGTCTCGGCAAGAAAAACATTGATGAGCGGAGTGTACTCTGCTTCTGAGGATACATCTTCTGCTTTGTGGGGGACTGTCACCCCTTACAATGACACAGTCCCGCAACTGACCCGATGACTCCCACTGGTGAAACACTATCACAGACAGATATCCTCGTCTCAGTTCGCAGGTACTGAAGAGGTTGCCACATGCCACTGTGGTAACTGAGGGGCCTCGACAGCCCCTGAGGTTTTTGAAGCACAATCACCAGGGGATTTGGTTAAAGCTTACAGCCAATTTAATAACGCGGTCGCTGACAACTCGTCCATAGGGTCCAATCTTTTTGTTTGTGCCTCAGATAATACCAACTGCTGGTGGGGAGCTCTCGAGACACAAAGGGGAGAATACTAGCCCAGACCCATGAGTTTCATCGAGGCTGCTGGCGGGGTCGAGACTACGTGCAACACTGTGCGAGGCCGCCAGAGCAGGAAACATTTCTAGTTTTAAACTTCCCCATTAGAACAGAGAGGAGCGGACAAGCCTCTCGACGAGGATAACCTTAGAACACATCTAAGATATCACTGAGGTGTACCACACTGGTTGTGAAAGAAGTCCAGTGGACTTTCCACCTCCAACAAATGGCAAAAATAACCATTCTTTGCCATGTGTAGGTTCAACCACAATGCAACTAGTAAAATGCTCTAATCGTGTTCCGGTAGGATAGCATTTCAGAATAAATTGGTAGAATAACTGGTCCTCTTAAGTACAACTACCAATGCCAGCACAGTCAGTCCAGACCCAATCAGTAAGAGTTTGAGACCTCCCAAAACAAATTGCTATTGATAACAGCGACAGAGGAGATAGTAGCAACTCAGATTTCAACACATGTAAGGGAATCTCCAGAACACTCTTCTGATGGTTAACTCACATGCCACTAATAAATAGAACCCTCCATTGTGAGGTTAGCTCCTCCCGTGGATAACATAGCTATAAAATAGACTCCATCATACCTATAACCACTACAATGGTGTAAGACATTGATGTGTAGTAAAACTACTACATGTCCCCTTAACACATGTTTTGAGGTCGACATCAAGTCTTACTGACCTCCAGGCATTGACTTGGAAAGTATCTGATGACATCAGACTCATTCTGAACAGGTTGCAGCCTACCCGGATACTTGGTAATTTCCCTTGGATGCATTGGCGTCAAAATAGGCCAGCATCCCTGTGGAATGCAACTCAATATTAGGAAGGGGTTCCTAATGTTTTGTACACTGTGTATAATAGCCGATTTGACCATATTAGCTAGCTACTAGTGTCTCCCCGTGCCCCTTGAGCTTTATAGTCCCCTCCGTCAAAGTCCTCGCAAACACTGTCTGTTCTTCTGTGGGGTCTTCCACTGGCTGTTGTTGCCGGTACGGCCTTAAAACACCATATCGATACAGCTAGCATGCCCGAAAGTAAATGTTGCCAGCAACACAGGCAACCTTTTCTGCCACACATTACCAAAAACCTGCCAACTGTGTTTGACAATGAATACAGGTTGAAAACGATATGAGGAAAATTAAATGGCAAAATGAAGCATTGCGATTGATTTATCGAATTTGAAGTTGAATTTTGACAGTCTTGAACCACATAGTATGGATTGAAAAGCATTGTCAATTGCCAATTGATAATATTATTTTTTTGTCACAAGGAAATGAAATGGCTAACATTTGAAAAACTTTGTCTTAATAATTTACATATTTTTAAATGTCAGTGGATAGTACCATGGAAATGGAATATCAAACACAAATTGTTATTTCCTTTTCAAATGGTCAGACATTATGCATACTCAATCATGAATATTATAATGCAATATCTTTTGCATTTCAATTAGAATTTTATCACATGCATACCCATTTAAAAAAATGAATAGCACACATGATATTGATTTATCATTCTCCCATTTACATTTCCAATTGAGTTTAGTCGGCTAAATGCTTCCATATCTAAATACTTTCTTTGTTTTTTAAATTCTGTTTTTAAAACTGAGCAATGTAAAATATAAATATTTAGGAAATGTTGGCGAAGGCGCAGGTTCTTGGAGTTCTTTTTAATGTACAAAATCAAACGTCAGTGGCCGTTGGCCTATGGCAGTTCTAGTGTTAAAACTGGCCTTAAAACCCGTCTCTTTAGGAAAGCCTTCTTAGTTAAAGCTGTGTTCCTTGTCCGTTGAAGTGTCAACTGTGTTCTTTGTCAGTGGCCCTGGCTAGTTTGTCTCGTTTTAATTTATTTTATTGCACTCATTGCATTGTTTTTCAATGAAAGCGTGTTCTAAATTATTGTTAATAGTATTAACTACAATTGGATACACGCAGCTTAATTTCTCTCACAACCAGTTTCCCTAGAAGTAGTAGTACTCACAAGAATAAATGTTTTATCGATAGAATGAATGCATCAAATTGGATGTCTACTTTATGTGGTTGTCACTGTCCCTACCCGTCCTTTCGAGTACATTCTAGAAATGCTGAAAGATATATTTTTAAAAACAACTCTAGTGGGTCACCATTGTAAGACAATTGTCATGTCGTTTGTTAGTCCTGTCGGGAAGATGGCAATGCAGCTGGTTGCTGCTCAGATGATGTCAATGGTGTGGAATGGTCCTACCACCAGCCAGCAACTGATGAAGATGAGCACAGTAAGCAACGGTGTTTGTTACATAAAGGAAACAGTGTTTGAATGCACTTTGCAGTTATTCTAGTATCAAGATTGGCATAGATCCTCAGAGGAGCTCACAACCTTTCCAAATAAACTTTTCATGGATTAAAACATCTAGTAGACAGGTTGTACATTTTCTAGATCGTAGATTTTCAATTATTTGCTTTTGGGATGTTGGTGTGCGCATGGGTACTCTGTTAATCTCTTGATGTGACGTGTCTCAGGGTTACCGCACAGCCTCTCCGATGCCCCGCGTCCAGACAGATGTATCACTTCCCTCCCTGAAGAACCTGGCACCCCCAGATAGCCGGGTTAAGGAGCGTCTCTTTGTGGTCTTCAGCCCTGCACCTCTTCCCATGGACGTCCTGGAAGATGTCTTCTGGTATGGAAGAACTTAAAATAGCTAAACTGAGTCCTTCAGTTCACAATCCCAATGAGTCCTTGCACTGATAACAACACATTCATTGAAGGTCTTATAAATTGCTGCTTATCAACATTTTTTTATATTTGTAAACCAAGATAATTAAATACATGTATAAAGCCTGGTGTTCATGGTTTATATAGGATTAGGACCATCATTAGTCTTGTCCACCAGGCGGCTCGCTCTTTGTCGAACCGTCTGGATCCTGAGAGCCTCAGATAGCGACTTAGACAGAGCCTATGACAGGAGCGGGTAATATCCTCCCGCTTGATTTTAATTGACTGACCTCTGTCCATCACCATCTACCATTCAACTTGGAACAGGGTTCCGCAACTGGCATAATACATTATTTTATTGTATTTTATTCTCAGATCTTGGGGGGCCAAATCAAATGTACAGTACATTCGGAAAGTATTCAGACCACTTGACTTTTTCCACATTTTGTTACGCTACAGCATTATTTTAAAATGGATATAACATTTAAAAAATTGTCATCAATCTACACACAATACCCCATAATGACAAAGCGAAAACAAGATTCTCTGGTCTGATGAAACCACGATTGAACTATTTGGCATGAATGCCAAGCGTCGCGTCTGGAGGAAACCTGGCACCATCCCTACGGTGAAGCATGGTGGTGGCAGCATCATGCTGTGGGGAAGTTTTTCAGCAGCAGGGACTGGGAGACTAGTCCGGATCGAGGGAAAGATGAATGGCGCAAAGTACAGAAAGCTCCTTGATGAAAACCTGCTCTAGAGCGCTCAGGACCTCAGACTGTGGCAAATGTTCACCTTCCAACAGGACAACAACCCAATGCCCACAGCTTAGGAGTGGCTTCAGGACAAGTCTGAATGTCCTTGAGTGGCCCAGCCAGAGCACGGAGTTGAACGCAAATGAACATCTCTGGAGAGACCTGAAAATAGCTTAGCATGGATGCACCCGATCCAACCTGACAGAGCTTGAGAGGATCTACAGAGAAGAATGGGAGAAACTCCCCAAATACAGGTGTGCCAAACTTGTAGTGTAATACTCAGTCGCTGCCAAAGGTGTAATTGCTGCCAAAGGTGCTTCAACAAAGTACTGAGTAAATGGTCTGAATACTTATGTAAATGTGATATCAGTTTTTCTTTTTTAAATACTTTTGAAAAACACTCAACCTGCTTTTGCTTTGCCATTATGGGGAAAAAGCCAAGTGCTCTGAATACTTTCCTGAAAAGGGGAGGTTTCTTTTTTTGCTGAGAAATATTTTTCAGGACCCTGTCTTTCAAAGATAATTCGTAACAATCCAAATAACTTCACAGATCTTCATTTGTAAATGGTTTAAACACTGTTTCCCATGCTTGTTCAATGAACCATAAACAATTAATGAACATGCACCTGTGGAACGGTCAATAAGACACGGAACAGATTAGACGGTAGGCAATTAAGGTCACAGTTATGAAAACTTAAGACACTAAAGAGGCCTTTCTACTGACTCTGAAAAACACCAAAAGAAAGATGCCCAGGGTCCCTGCTCATCTGCGTGAACGTGCCTTAGGCATGCTGCAAGGAGGCATGAGGACTGCAGATGTGGCCAGGACAAAAAATTGCAATGTCCGTACTGTGAGACGCCTAAGACGGCGCTACAGGGAGACAGGACAGCTCGTCCTTGCAGTGGCAGACCACGTGTAACAGCACCTACACAGGATCGGTACATCCGAACATCACACATGCGGGACAGGTACGCTACAGCACACAGCATTATCAGGATGAGCCTGCAGGAAGGGTACGAGTTACACCAGGAACGCACAATCCCTCCATCAGTGCTCAGACTGTCCGCAATGGGCTGTAAGCGACTGGACTGAGGGCTTGTAGGCCTATTGTAAAAGGCAGGTCCTCACCAGACATGACCAGCAACAACGTTGTCTATGGGCACAAACCCACCGTTGCTGGACCAGACAGGACTGGCAAAAAGTGCTCTTCACTGACGAGTCAGGGTTTTGTCTCACCACGGGTGATGGTCGGATTTGCGTTTATCGTTGAAGGAATGAGCGTTACACCGAGACCTGTACTCTGGCGCGGGCTCGATTTTGGAGGTGGAGGGTCCGCCATGGTCTGGGGCGGTGTGTCACAGCATCATTGAACTGAGCTTGTTGTCATTGTAGGCCATCTCAAAGCTGTGCGTTACAGGGAAGACATCCTCCTCCCTCATGTGGTACCCTTCCTGCTGGCTCATACTCACATGACCCTCCAGCATGACAATGCCACCAGCCATACTGCTCATTCTGTGCGTGATTTCCTGCAAGACGGTCAAAATTAACCTGGGGACGAGGTCACGACTGTACATGGTTTAAACATACGCACACACACACACACACTGACTAATGTCCATAAAGACATACAATATTTAGTTACCTAATGGTTAACAAACTATTTCATAATGTTTTCTAAGCAATCAGGCCTAATAAAGTACTTACTGATGGTTCTTTCTGCAGTCGATTTGGTTCCCTTGTGGAGGTGCACCTCGTGCCTGGGAGGAACGTAGGCTACATGAAGTACGCAGAGAAAGAGAGTGCGGGCGACGCTATGGCTGCTTTGCATGGTAAAATGGTGAACGGAGTGAGGATGAAGGTGATGCTGGCTGACCCGCCCAGGGAACCAAGGGAGGAGTCCCACAAGCGCCCGCGGACATACTAGCCAATTCCTAGGTAAAAGAGGTAAGTCAGTTTCAAAGTTAAGATTAATGTATTTTGTTAATGCTAAATTAACATTGTTAACCTTAACCCTTAAATTATTAATTTTGTAAACCTTTTAAATTATATTTTCTTAATTATGCATGTGTGTGTATTCCACTCTGACTAATACTGTGAAAATTAGGATAATATTCTTTTAGTGTAAGCTATTTGAAACGACCGGCTGAAATTTCAGCCTATTAAGGTGGGATGGCGTTTTGGCCTTCCTGGTGACATCATCCAAACCTCTCTACCAATAACATCTATTTTTCTGTTTTCCACTCCCTATTCTGACCATTCACTCCTAGAATAAAAAATCATTGTTGCTTGTGAAAATGTTATTTGCTAAGAAGCTATTTTTGTTTTTCAATCAAAATGGTCAAAAATAATCACATTTAAGGTGCTTAATTTTTACCCAGAAATTATTTAATATTGAGAAAAAATGGCTGCGTTGGACCTTTTTTAAGTATTAGTTATATTTTATTTTACTGCCAACTCAACATTTTTAATTTCAATTCGTGCAACGATTGCTTTTTTCGCGAATGCGATTTTGTTAAATCAACCCCCGTTTGGCGGAGTAGGCTGTGATTCAATGATAAATTAACAGGCACCGCATTGATTATATGCAACGCAGGACAAGCTAGTTAACCTAGTAATATCATCAACCATGTGTAGTTAACTAGTGATTATGGGAAGATTGATTGTTTTTTATAAGATAAGTTTAATGCTAGCTAGCAACTTACCTTGGCTCCTTGCTGCACTCGCGTAACAGGTTGTCAGCCTGCCACGCAGTTTCCTGGTGGAATGCAATGTAATCGAGTCCAAAAATGCTGATTACGGTTGTTATGAACTTGAAATCGGCCCCAATTAAACGGTCGACCTCTAGTACACATGAAATTGTGTAATTACGAAAAATGTTCCGCAACGTTATATTCCATTTTGTGCGACTCAAGCGGTTTCCCCTACGAGCTGTGCTGCTTCTCTGTGTAGCCTGCGTAGCATAGCTTGTCGAAGAAACCGCTTTATTCCTTGCAAAACTGGTTATGTTTACACTGGTCTCATAGCACCATCAACTAATATGGCACATATGACACGCAAGCATTTCGCTATACCTGCAATAACATCTGCTAAATATGCGACCAATAAAATGTTATCTGAAAGTTTGACAAAAATGGTTCAATGATTAATTACAGCGTAATTACACACTTCCAAAGGGTAGTATTTTCTAACGGAGACTACCCAAAAGTTTACTCCCTCAGATCAGATTGATGGCGGCTGGTAGTCACAGTTTGAATTGAGTGACAATGCCAGGGAAGGCGTTAGAAGCCACATGTCTCACTGTACCCTGAATGTTTTTGTTTCTGCAGAGGTGACCACGGACATGACCACGGACATGACTGGACATGACAACGGACATGACTGGACATACTGAGACGATGACACGACCAACTACTACAGACATTGATTTCTGTATCTTTTTGTGACATTGCCACTAGCATCAAACTTGCAAGACGTTTCTTTTCATAATGTGAGGTATGTTATCAGTTAGGACTTACAGTAGTGTAGTCACAGTTAATACTACTTACGATATATACTCAAGCTTGTTCACCATGTATGTACCCTGAATTGCTCAATAAACAAAAGGATAAGTTTGTCTGGTCTGTTAATCATTGATTGCATTTCAGACACCATAATATCTCTATTATACAACGGGTGGGTCTAATCCTAAATGCTGGTTGGTTAAAACCACATTCCAGCCGGTGTCTATTCCACAAGTTAACACCGGCTAAATCTATGATGTTAAAATGCCTATTTACTCTGTTCAATCTGACTGCGCAATCCACTGTCTCATCTGCCCATCCAGAAATTTGCCCATCTGCCCATCCACAAATTATAAAGTTGATCTCCAATATAAAAAGCATCTAGACATTCTTTTAGACTAACATTTCGTTTTCAGCAGCGGGGATTTGTATAAACCTTGCTGTCTGTCTCCAACGTGCAACAGCTGCCCCATAGTAATGAACGTGTCGGAACGAGACAGGCGTTTTTCAGCCGGTCTAAATCGTGAATGGGCTAGCATTTTTTTGTATATATACAAAGACGTGAATTTGAAAAAACGTCAAACGAAATGAAGTGCAGCTTGTTTGATGTCTTGCCAGCTTCAGTTTGAAGTGATTGTGTTAACTTCTTATGGCTGAGGTCCCGTTAACGGGATCGAAATGACAGCAACCAGTGAAAGTGCAGGGCGCCAAATTCAAACAGAAATCTCATAATTAAAATTCCTCAAACATGTATTTTACAACATTTTAAAGAAACTTGTTAATCCCACCACAGTGTCCGATTTCAAAAAGGCTTTACGATGAAAGCACACCAAACGATTATGTCAGTACCTAGTCACAGAAAAACAGCCATTTTCCCAGCCAAATAGTCACAAAAAGTAGAAATAGAGAAAATGAATCACTAACCTTTGATCTTCATCCGATGACACTCATAGGACTTCATGTTACACAATACATGTATGTTTGTTCGATAAAGTTCATATTTATATCCAAAAATCTCAGTTTACATTGGCGCGTTACGTTCAGTAATGTTTTGCTTCCAAACATCCGGTGTTTTTGCAGAGCCACATCAATTTACAGAAATACTCATAATAAACATGGATAAAAGATAGAAGTGTTATGCATTGAACTTTAGATAAACTTCTCCTTAATGCAACCGCTTTCAAAAAAGCTTTACCGAAAAAGCACACCATGCTATAATTTGAGTACAAAGCTCAGAGACCAGAACAAGCCATACAGATATCCGCCATGTTGTGGAGTCAACAGAAGTCAGAAATAGCATTATAAATATTCACTTACCTTTGATCTTCATCAGAATGCACTCCCAGGAATTCCAGTTCTAGAATACATGTTTGTTTTGTTCGATAAATTATGGACTTTATGTCCAAATACCTCCTTTTTGTTCGCGCCTTTAGTTCACAAATCCAAATTCACGACATGCAGGACAGACAAAGTCCAAAAATTCCATTACAGTTCGTAGAAACATGTCAAACGATGTCTAGAATCAATCTTTAGGATGTTTTTAACATATCTTCAATGTTTCAACCGGTGAATTCCTGTCTTTAGAAATGCAATGGAACGCAGCTACCTCTCACAGGAGTGCACGTGATCAGCTCATGGGCTTCTGGCAGACCTCTTACTCAATCAGCTCTTATTCTCTCCTCCTTCACAGTAGAAGTCTGAAACAAGGTTCTAAAGACTGACATCTTGTGGAAACCCTAGGAAGTGCAATTGGACCAAATTTACACTGTCTTGGATAGGCAAAGTTGAAAAACTACAAACCTCAGATTTCCCACTTCCTGGTTGGATTTCTACTCAGGTTTGTGCCTGCCATATGAGTTCTGGTATACTCACAGATATTCAAACAGTTTTAGAAACTTCAAAGTGTTTTCTATCCAAATCTACTAATAATAGGCATATCTTAGCTTCTGGGCCTGAGTAGCAGGCAGTTTACTCTGGGCACCTTATTCATCCAAGTTTCTCAATACTGCGCCCAAGCCATAAGTTAACTGGGTTGTTGGCTCTCTGAACAACCGTGTCCTGACGTGAGAGCACATTTTCTATGCCAGGTCGAAATCGCGCCTCATTAGCTCATTGTTAAATACATAAATGTTACTAGACAACAGCTTATGCAAATTCAGCTACTTTGTTGTTATTCTGGCTGCACTGTTTGACCTGACTGTAAATTATCTGTAGTTGGCTGGCTAGCAAGCAAGGAATAATAATTTTGCCAGCCAGTATGCCAATGGAACATTTAGAACGAATGACTGGGTGACGTGTCTATTGATACAGAACAAAAAGACTGAACGACTGGGTCGCTACCCGGCTTGGGTAGCAAACCTAGATTTGTGTCAAAACTATATATCCTTTTCGGGCATTATCACTTAATGATAATACGCTAAGCATTCTAAGCTACGGGAGGGCCTACTCCTACAATTTTGGGCCGATTGTTCATTTAATGCTCAAAAGAAGTGCGTCATCCTCTTGCATCCATTAGGCTACTTTATATCCTGCTGTATTTTATTTTTGTTGACAAGGCAAAGCCTATTAAAGTGCTGGTCTAGCTACTCGGGTATAACAATCATCACTCCCAGATGAACATGATTCACTTCTCGCCCAGTCCCTAGCAGACATAGAGCCATTTGGATCGTGAGCTGAAAGAGGAGAGTTGACAGGAGATGTTGGGGCCCTTGCTAGTGGTTAGATGAGTGTCATTTGGGCTGCAAAGCTCACTGGGCAAAGGGCTTCTAAATACAAACTTGGGCTTTTAACTATCTAAGATTACTCTTGTTGTTATTATTATATGATTATTTGTTTATTTTCTTGGTTTTTGTGTTTGGAATGGCACTGTTACTACGGGATATGATGCTGTTATAAAGCATTTGATGTAAGCGTTGGAAGGCCCCAAATGTTAATTGACTGGACATTCCATATTACCATGGCAAATTATGCGTCACAATAGTAAAAAAAAAAAATAAAAAAAAAAAATAAAAAAATGCAATCCACCATGGTCTTACGTCAGCGTGTCGATTCCGCCTCCACTGATTGAGAAACGAGAGCTGTGGAGGAGTGACACTGTCTGACATGAGACGATGGCAATCCACAGTACAGTATCAACTGCACTGCTGGATTTATAGTCTAGGGTGGGCCCTTGCGCAAAATCTTCAATAGCCTCTGACATGTTTTCCCCAACTCTTAAACTAACCCTCAAATGCAAGGTATATAATGTGCCACCAACTCCTGTGATCCACAGAAGATTATAGATCAACTTTTCAAAGTGTGCACAAGATGAAAATACATGCATGCATACTTGCTGACTTACTTACTTACTTGCTACCAGTGCTTTGATAAGGTTATTTACTGATACTTTCCTGTGGATATATTGTCTCATTCCAACCGTCAAAAGGACCAACCGCACGGACAAACAGTAAAGTAAAAACTATAATTGTATTAAACATTCTTTGTGGAAGTTTTACAAACAAATGTATGGCATTCATCTGTGAGCCAGAGGTATCACAGTCTCAGGCAAGGTAAAAATCCAATACAACAGTGACACCCTTTTGTATTTTTGATGTATTGTGGTGGCAGCATCATGTTATGGGGATGCTTGTCACTGGCAGGGACAGTGTTGTGTTCATGAGTGGTCCAGTCTCAGCCCTGACTCCAAACCAAATTTACGGAGACTGACCAATTTTGACAAAAACAATAGATATACAGGTAGCTGCCAAAATAAAGGGAAAAACTTGAGTAAATGTATGGAGTCATAGCCAATTCAAAAGTCGAACGGGCGCGAGCAAGATGAAACGTAATTGCGCGAGTCAAAATAGAAGAAATGTAGTCGAGCAGAGGATGGGTTCACACGAGCGCAGGCCAGCGTGGTGTGCACAAATTTAACTTGAAAAATTTAACTTGAGCGCTTGCAAGTGTGACTTTAAGTGCGCATAACCACATTGCCATATGCAGTAAATTATTTGGAGGCCAGAGGCTTTTGTTCCCTTGAAGAAATACTTCAAGACATCACCACAGATCTCCTCTCACCAATTTTCCTGTTTGCTCTCCAAAATCCATTTTGCTCTCGCAACTGCTTACTATCTTTTTATACCAGGAAAGTTCTAGCCAGTGAATATAGCCTGTAGCAGTCTACTAAAATGCAAATGGTCAGGTTTTTGGGCCAGTCATGGCTTGAGTGATCTCTTACCGCTTTTTTGACCACAGAAGATGGAAGGGGATGGTGAACGATGGCTGATGATGTAAGTTTGATTCGTTTTTCACTAGAGAAAACGACCAGCTAGCTAATCAACTATGATTTCAAATTTGAATGTAGTTATTTCGTCTTTTGTTATTAAAGCAGGCTATTGATGAGCCAAGCTAGGTTAATGTCAGTTAGCTAGAAAGCGAACTAGCTAATGTTAGACAGCTAACATTTAACCCTGTGGTTTAACCAAAGGTGGTATCGTTTTCTATAGTCTCTGGTTTAACTAAGAGCAATGTAGATATGTTGAGGAAGGGTTTAATAGAGGAGGAGGACTTGGAAGACCAGCATGACTGAGTGGCAGGAGAGGGGGGAGCAAGGGGCCCCAGGATCTTGTTTCCTTTGAGGAGTTTATAAGTTTGATTACGACTTGATGCGGTGGTACATAGATTTTTTTTTAAATCTATGACACGTATGTTTCTTTAATTGAAATGTATGTACTAAAAATAAAAATAAATCACCATTTCATGGTGTGTCTAAGTTGTTACAGTATGTCTGATATTTGTCTCAAACATTGTTTCCCCCTGCTGGTGTCAAGGTCGGACCAGGTCTCATGAGATTTTATCTCAATGAGACTAACTTGAATAAATAAAGGTATACAGTTTTGCTTTGGTACTGCAGTTCAGTTTAGCTGATGCCTGGCCCAGAAAGAATAATTTCCATTGGTGGCCAGATTTGAAATTTCCTTCATCACCTTTTTCCACAAAACACCCACTGAATTATTCAGTTAATTATTACAGAGGCCGCAAGTAATATATATATATATATATATTTTTTTTTAATCGCATAGACTTATTTTATATTCATCCAATGTCTGTCATGTTTTCGTTGCTGCTTGCGCTGAGTGCTAGTGCCATGCGCATCCAGTATAAACTGGATGCAACCTGGAATCGGCGTGAGTAGATTACCTTGAAAACAACAGTCATCTTGTACACAGTCTTGAGTTTTTATTATACCTCATGGGGGGGGGGGGACATACAGGGAAGACCCTCACTGGGGGAGCCAAAAGAGTCAGGCTCCGAAACAACTAATAGGGAATATTTATAACCGCTAGCCGCATACTTCGAGATTTAATAACTTTTACCCTTGTCAGTTTTTGTGCAATAAATGAGAATGACCTCAAATCATTTCTCTCTCCATCCCTCTTTCCATGCAGGTCCATTGTCACTAATATGTGGTGTTGAAGTTTGTCTCTGCTCAGCTGACAGACAGGAGATACAGGAATCCATTCTGTTCCAAGTAGGTTACATTGGCTTTCCTCTATACACAGCACTCTGGGGACTACTCCAAGTATTGGTATTTTATTAGGAACCCCATTAGCTGTTGTAAAAGCAGCAGCTACTCTTCCTTGGGTTCACACAAAACATAAAACAATACAGAACATCATTGGACAAGGACAGAACTACATACATTTTTTAAAAGGCACACACAGTCTACATATCAACACACACAACTATCTAGGTCAAGTAGGGGAGAGGCATTGTGAGGTGTTGCTTTCTGTTATTTGAAACCAGGTTTGCTGTTTATTTGAGCAATAGGAGATGGAAGTTTCATGCAATAAGGGCTCTATATAATACTTTGTGTTTTCTTGAATATGTTCTGGATTTGGGGACTAAAAAAAGATCCCTGGTGGCATGGCTGGTGGGTTAAGTGTGTGTCAGAGCTGTGTGTAAGTTGACTATGCAAACAATTTGGGATTTTCAACACATGAATGTTTCTTATACAAATAAGTGATGCAGTCAGTCTCTCCTCAACTCTTAGCCAAGAGAGACTGGCATGCATAGTATTTATATCAGCCCTCTGATTACAATTAGGAGCAAACCGTGCTGCTCTGTTCTAGGCCAGCTGCAGCTTTATTAGGTCTTTCTTTGCAGCACTGTACCACACAACTAATAATCAAGATACAAGCACTAAAGCAATGATTTGTACCAAATACAATGCTCATAGTTTTAGAGATGTTCAGGACCAGTTTATTACTGGCCACTCATTCCACAACAAACTGTAACTATTTAAGGGTTTCAGTGACTTCATTAGCTGTTGTTGCTGATGCGTATATGGTTGAATCATCAGCATACATTGACACACATTCTTTGTTTAACGCCAGTGGCAGGTCATTGGTAAAAATAGAAACGAGTAGAGGGCCTAGAGAGCTGCCCCGCAGTACACCACACTTTGCATGTTTTACATTAAAGAAAATACTTTGAGTTCTATTAGATAGCTCTGAATCCACGATATGGCAGAGGTTGAAAAGCCATAGAACTTAAGTGTTTTCAACAACAGGTTATGGTCAATAATATCAAAGGCTGCACTGAAATCTAACAGTACAGCTCCCACGATCTTCTTATTATCAATTTCTTTCAACCAATCATCAGTCATTTGTGTCAGTGCAGTAAATGTTGAGTGCCCTTCTCTATAAGCATGCTGAAAATGTGTTGTTAATTTGTTTACAGAGAAATAACATTGTATTTGGTCAAACACCATATTTCCAAAAGTTTGCTAAGAGCTGGCAGCAAGCTTTATAAGTCTGCTGTTAGACCCAGTAAAGGCCGCTTTACAACTTGGGTAGCGGGAATACTTTGGCTTCCCTCCATGCCTGAGGACACAGACTTTCCTCTATGCTCAGATAAAAAAATATGACCGGAGTGGCTATAGAGTCAACTACCATCCTCAGTAGCTTTCCATCTAAGTTGTCAATGCCAGGGAGGTTTGTCATTATTGATCGTTAACAATAATTTTCCCACCTCTCCCACACTAACTTTACAAAATTCAAACTTGCACTGTTTTATTTCATCATTTGTTTTTTTTTAATGCTTGAATATAATTGCTCACTGTTTGTCATGGGCATTTCCTGCCTAAGTTTGCCAACTTTGCCAATGGAATTATCGTTAAAATAATTGGCGACATCAAATGGTTTTGTGATAAGACATCTGATTCGATGAAAGATGGAGTTGAATTTGTCTTTCTGCCCATAATTTCATTTAACCTCTTTTAGATCAGTGTCCCGCTAGGATTCCACCACGACATCATCCGGTGAAATTGCAGAGCGCGAAATACAGAAAACGTAATATTAAACATTCATGAAAATACAAGTGTCATACATCATTTAAAAGCTTAACTTGTTAATCCAACAGCGTTCAGATTTCAAAAAGGCCTTACGGCGAAAGCATTCGATTGTCTGAGGACCGCGCCCCACTGCAAAATCCTTTCCAAACCAGCACAGGTGTCAAAAAATGCCAAATAGAGATTAAAATAAATCACTTTTGAAGATCTTCCTCTGTTTGCAATTCCAAGGGTCCCAGCTACACAATGAATGGCAGTTGTGTTCAATAAAGTCCTTCTTTATTTAGCTTGATTTAGTAATCCACTCGTTCAACATGCATACAAACAAATCCAAAAAGTTATTGGTAAAGTTTGTCCAAACAAGTCAAACGATGTTTCTAATTAATCCTCAGGTATTCTAATATCTAAATAAACTATAATATTTACGACGAAGAATAGTATGTTCAATAGGGAAGATAAATAACGAAAAGCGCGCTCTCGTTCACGAGCGCAACAAGACTGTTTTTCTAATGCGGGACACCTTGGAAAAACTACAAATAAGCCTGAAACCCTTTCTAAAGACTTGACATCTAGTGGAAGCCATAGGAATTGCAATCTGGGAGGAATAATTTTGTATTTCCCATAGGTTGGCATTGAAATGGCCTGTGACCTCACTAAAAAACATTTCGGGTGGATTCTCCTCGGGTTTTCGCCTGTCATTACTCAGACATGCTTTTAACAGTTTGAGAATCATCAGAGGGTTTTCTATCCAATGCTACCAATTATATGCATATCCTAGCTTCTGGGCCTGAGTAACAGGCAGTTTAAGTCACGTAAGCCATCTGAAATTCCGAACAAAAACCAGTCTCCCGAAGAAGTTAAAGTACTCAAGTTTTTATTCCATCATTCCTTATCATTGATCTTGGTTTCATAATAAAGTTTATTCTTTTTGTTGAGTTTAATCACATCATTTCTCAATTTGCAGTAAGTAAGCCAGTCAGATGTACAGCCAGACTTATTAGCCACTCCTTTTGCCTCATCTCTTTCTACCATACAATTTTTAAATTCCTCATCAATCCATGGAGCCTTAACAGTTCTAGCAGTCAGTTTCTTAACAGGTGCATGTTTATCAATAATTTGATGTAGCAATTTCATAAATTCATCAAGTGCAGTGTCTGGATGCTCATTAATCACATCAGACCAACAAATATTCCACATAAGTCACAGCAAAATCTTTTGAATGATCTCTTATATACTTTTTTACACCCAGTTGTTAGTCCTTTAGCTTTCCTGGATAAAGCCACTATATTGTGATCACTGCATCCAATGTGTATGGATATAGCTTCAGAACAAAGTTCTACAGCATTAGTAAAAATGTGATTGATAATGTGGTTGATCTTGTTCCTGTAGTGTTTGTAAAACACCCTGGTAGATTTGATTAAAAACCTGAACCAGATTACAGTCACTGGTTACAGTAGGAAGCTTCCTCTTTAGCGGACAGCTTGATGAAAACCAGTCAATATTCAGGTCCCCAAGAACCTGCAACCACAACACTTCAATAACACTTGACATTAGATCTTCTCTAAGCATTACAGGGATATGGCTCTGAATGAATATATATATACAGTGGGGAGAACAAGTATTTGATACACTGCCGATTTTGCCGATTTTCCTACTTAAAGCATGTAGAGGTCTGTAATTTTTTATCATAGGTACACTTCAACTGTGAGAGACGGAATCTAAAACAAAAATCCAGAAAATCACATTGTATGATTTTTAAGTAATTCATTTGCATTTTATTGCATGACATAAGTATTTGATACATCAGAAAAGCAGAACTGAATATTTGGTACAGAAACCTTTGTTTGCAATTACAGAGATCATATGTTTCCTGTAGTTCTTGACCAGGTTTGCACACACTGCAGCAGGGACTTTGGCCCACTCCTCCATACAGACCTTCTCCAGATCCTTCAGGTTTCGGGGCTGTTGCTGGGCAATACAGACTTTCAGCTCCCTCCAAATATTTTCTATTTGGTTCAGGTCTGGAGACTGGCTAGGTCACTCCAGGACCTTGAGATGCTTCTTACTGAGCCACTCCTTAGTTGCCCTGGCTGTGTGTTTCGGGTCGTTGTCATGCTGGAAGACCCAGCCACGACCTATCGTCAATGCTCTTACTGAGTGAAGGTAAATGGTAAATGGCCCCATCCATCCTCCCCTCAATACGGTGCAGTCGTTCTGTCCCCTTTGCAGAAAAGCATCCCCAAAGAATGATGTTTCCACCTCCATGCTTCACGGTTGGGATGGTGTTCTTGGGGTTGTACTCATCCTTCTTCTTCCTCCAAACACGGCGAGTGGAGTTTAGACCAAAAAGCTCTATTTTTGTCTCATCAGACCACATGACCTTCTCCCATTCCTCCTCTGGATCATCCAGATGGTCATTGGCAAACTTCAGATGGGCCTGGACATGCGCTGGCTTGAGCAGGGGGACCTTGTATGCACTGCAGCATTTTAATCCATGGCGGCGTAGTGTGTTACTAATGGTTTTCTTTGAGACTGTGGTCCCAGCTCTCTTCAGGTCATTGACCAGGTCCTGTCGTGTAGTTCTGGGCTGATCCCTCACTTTCCTCATGATCATTGATGCCCCACGAGGTGAGCTCTTGCATGGAGCCCCAGACCGAGGGTGATTGACTGTCATCTTGAACTTCTTCCATTTTCTAATAATTCCGCCAACAGTTGTTGCCTTCTCACCAAGCTGCTTGCATATTGTCCTGTAGCCCATCCCAGCCTTGTGCAGGTCTACAATTTTATCCCTGATGTCCTTACACAGCTCTCTGGTCTTGGCCATTGTGGAGAGGTTGGAGTCTGTTTGAGTGTGTGGACAGGTGTTTGTTATACATTTAACAAGTTCAAACAGGTGCAGTTAATACAGGTAATGAGTGGAGAACAGGAGGGCTTCTTAAAGACAAAATTAACATATCTGTGAGAGCCGGAATTCTTACTGGTTGGTAGGTGATCAAATACTTATGTCATGCAATAAAATGCAAATTAATTACTTAAAAATCATACAATGTGATTTTCTGGATTTTTGTTTTAGATTCTGTCTCTCACAGTTGAAGTGTACCTATGATAGAAAATTACAGACCTCTACATGCTTTAAGTAGGAAACACTGCCGATTTTGCAGGTTATCAAATACTTGTTCTCCCCACTGTGTGTGTGTGTGTGTGTATATACACACACACACACACACACACACACACACATAAATACAGACAACCCGTCTCCTCGCCTCAGACCTCCAATGGGTTTTGAGAAGGATGCAAGGAGTTGAGCAGAGATGAATTGTAACTGTTTGCACTTATATCTTTGTTCTGCTTGTGCTCTTTCAACAGATTGATCTGGCTTGTTGATAACATCTGATCTGATGAGACTCCCGATGTGATTTGACTCCTGTATTAATGACTTCAATAAAACTTCCAACGCCAAATTGAGATTGGTATTCTGCAATTGATACACAATGGTAGTTCCCAGTCGGACAATAACTATAAAACAAATGTTTTCCTCAGTGAATGTGTTTTGCCCTCAGTCCTCCTTTTGAATGTTGTGTGTACTGATTCAGTTCTAAACGACTGTCAAATCCATCCTCACTTCCTCGATCACTGCAACGGAGTGTCTGGTCTTCTGAGAGGGTCCTTGGCTGCCGCCTGCCCTGCATCGAGGTCCTGCAGGGCAAGGAAGCGTGCAGGAAAGATCATTGCCGACCCCTTCCATCCCCTCTTCCAAAGACTCCCCTCTGGCAAATGGTTAAGGTCAATCACGACCAAAACCTCCCGCCACCTGAACAGTTTCTTCCCCAGCGCCGTGGCCCTCACCAACTGGTAACCAGTAATTAGCTGGCTAACTTTAGCAAGTAGATTCCACTCAAGGTATAGTATATCTATGTATTTATTTTTAATTCCTTCCTGTGTGTACCTAGTTGTTCGGGTGCTTACTATTCAAGTCTGCTAGCAAGCTAAACAGACAGCTCTGTAGTGCATCTGTTTTGAAGGTACGCAAAAGGAAGGCTCTTTATAGCCAATCACAACACTGGACTGGCCAATGGCAGTAATTTGAATAACGGTTCTTTGCTTACAGCTCTATATGTATTGTTTAAGGGTGCAATATGCATAAATTGCTCTGCAATTTCCTGGTTGTTAAAATTATAGTTTGCCTTATTTAAGTTTGTTCATTTTGTCAATGTAGAGAATCATACCATCCAAACTGCTGGGAGATATCTTTCCAATAACCCCAAATATTGTATTTTCAGCTGTTTTGAAGCTGGTGTACAAAACCAGAAATAATACACTAAAGTTGTGCATGAGAAGCATAGAAATAGCACACACAAAACAGATACACTGTTTCTTAGGCTTGCTGTCAATGAGAATGACAGATCTATAAGTCACATTTCTATGTGAATTTGGTTTGGTTGCCCAAAAGTCACATATCTGCTTTGAGACTTTTTTTTTTATCTGTGCAATGGAGGAAACAGAACAGCTGCACCCCCATGTTTTTACCAGAAAAGTATCATGATTCATTGGATAATTTGTCATTTTCAATGATTGTTTTGAGCTAAGTCTAATAGTCAATTTTATATACACTGCTCAAAAAAATAAAGGGAACACTTAAACACAATGTAACTCCAAGTCAATCACACTTCTGTGAAATCAAACTGTCTACTTAGGAAGCAACACTGATTGACAATACATTTCACATGCTGTTGTGCAAATGGAATAGACAACAGGTGGAAATTATAGGCAATTAGCAAGACACCCCCAATAAAGGAGTGGTTCTGCAGGTGGTGACAACAGACCACTTCTCAGTTCCTATGCTTCCTGGCTGATGTTTTGGTCACTTTTGAATGCTGGCGGTGCTTTCACTCTAGTGGTAGCATGAGACGGAGTCTACAACCCATACAAGTGGCTCAGGTAGTGCAGCTCATCCAGGATGGAACATCAATGCGAGCTGTGGCAATAAGATTTGCTGTGTCTGTCAGCGTAGTGTCCAGAGCATGGAGGCGCTATCAGGAGACGTGGAGGAGGCCGTAGGAGGGCAACAACCCAGCAGCAGGACCGCTACCTCCACCTTTGTGCAAGGAGGAGCAGGTGGAGCACTGCCAGAGCCCTGCAAAATGACCTCCAGCAGGCCACAAATGTGCATGTGTCTGCTCAAACAGGTCAGAAACAGACTCCATGAGGGTGGTATGAGGGCCCGGCGTCCACAGGTGGGAGTTGTGCTTATAGCCCAACACCGTGCAGGACGTTTGGCATTTGCCAAAGAACACCAAGATTGGCAAATTTGCCACTGGCGCCCTGTGCTCTTCACAGATGAAAGCAGGTTCGCACTGAGCACGTGACAGAGTCTGGAGACGCCGTGGAGAACGTTCTGCTGCCTGCGACATCCTCCAGCATGACCGGTTTGGCGGTGGGTCAGTCATGGTGTGAAGTGGCATTTCTTTGGGGGGCCGCACAGCCCTCCATGTGCTCGCCAGAGGTAGCCTGACTGCCATTAGGTACCGAGATGAGATCCTCAGACCCCTTGTGAGACCATATGCTGGTGCGGTTGGCCCTGGGTTCCTCCTAATGCTAGACGTCATGTGGCTGGAGTGTGTCAGCAGTTCCTGCAAGAGGAAGGCATTGATGCTATGGACTGGCCCACCCGTTCCCCAGACCTGAATCCAATTGAGCACATCTGGGACATCATGTCTCGCTCCATCCACCAACTCCAAGTTGCACCACAGACTGTCCAGGAGTTGGCGGATGCTTTAGTCCAGGTCTGGGAGGAGATCCCTCAGGAGACCATCCGCCACCTCATCAGGAGCATGCCCAGGCGTTGTAGGGAGGTCATACAGGCACGTGGAGGCCACACACACTACTGAGCCTCATTTTGACTTGTTTTAAGGACATTACATCAAAGTTGGATCAGCCTGGAGTGTGGTTTTCCACTTTAATTTTGTGTGACTCCAAATCCAGACCTCCATAGGTTGACACATTTGATTTCCATTGATAATTTGTGTGTGATTTTGTTGTCAGCACATTCAACTATGTAAAGAAAAAAGTATTTAATAAGAATATTTCATTCATTCAGATCTAGGATGTGTTATTTTAGTGTTCCCTTTATTTTTTTGAGTAGTGTATTATATAATAAACTAACTGTATTTGTCCCCTGCCCTGTCGCCTTAAGAAAAGCGATCAAAAACATTCAAGTTTTCCTTTGCTCCCTCATTCCACTTTTTTGGTTCAGTGACGTTAGAAAGCGCTATATGCATCACTGGTGTTTAAAATGAAAAGGCACCTACAAAATAAAATTGTATATCAAATGTATTTATAAAGCCCTTCTTACATCAGCTGTCACAAAGTGCTGTACAGAAACCCAGCCTAAAACCCCAAACAGCAAGCAATGCAGGTGTAGAAGCACAGTGGCTAGGAAAAACTCCCTAGAAAGGCTAGAACCTAGGAAGAAACCTAGAGAGGAACCAGGCAATGAGGGGTGGCCCTTTTGGCTGTACCGGTTGGAGATTATAACAGAACATGGCCAAGATGTTCATAGATGACCAGCAGGGTCAAATAATAATAATCACAGTAGTTGTCGAGGGTGCAACCTCAGGAGTAAATGTCAGTAGGCTTTTCATAGCCTATCATTCAATTTCTCTATATCCATTGTGTTGTGCTGTTACATTTGTATTGTTGTCCAATGGTGTTAGTTTCATATAATTTGAGCTGCGTTCACCACGAGCAAATTCATCATTTCGCCTTGCCATGGTGCACACGGGCATTTCTGATAGGTAGGCTACAGCGAAGCCTTAAGGTTACACCATAGCAGCAAACTGCATGTCCTGTAGCTCACAGGCTGTCAATGACTAGCACCCAAGAATATTGTGAGAAATAAATCAGGCCTAATATTACGTGATTAAATCTGAAAAAATTATCCTCCCCAAGCTGCTTACAGGCATTTACCACCATTCTGCATTTGCCATCTATTTTCCCAATTCACATTCTTAAAATGTCTTCATTCATTTACGTTCATCCTGGTTGAGCCCAATATGTGCTTTACAGTTACAATTTAGCCAAGCTGTGTCTATGCTCCTATGGACCTTGCAATGTGTAATTTGCCTGCAGCTCCAAATCAAAATCAAATGTTATTGGTTACGTACACATGGTTAGCAGATGTTAATGCGAGTGTAGCGAAATGCTCCACGATCTCACTCTATTCCAGCACAGTCAGGGGGTCAGAGATGGCACAGGATAGGGGTTCTCAATTAAGTTAAAATATCCTTGAATCTTGACTCAAACACACACACAAATGCATGATAGCTAAAATGTTGCAGTATGTCTGGTTTGGATGTGGTGACTGCTCTTAGTTTTGGGAAATGAACAAACTGTCAGGTATGAACCGTGTGGTGATTTTATTTTGAAATGCTGTGACCACATAGCATTTTTCCCAGAGTTGTAGCTTTCCCTATGAGCTGGAGATTCACCGTGTTCAGGTGGCAGGTGATGTCAGTTAAAAATTCCAGCTTTAATATCCACTGTGGATCATCCAGCTCTGGCTCCTCTCACCTTACTTCAAATCAAATGTATTTGTCACATACACATGGTTAGCAGATGTTAATGCGAGTGTAGCAAAATGCTTGTGCTTCTAGTTCCGACAAGGCAGTAATAACCAACGAGTAATCTAACCTAACAATTCCAAAACTACTACCTTATACACACAAGTGTAAAGGGATAAAGAATATGTACATAAAGATATATGAATGAGTGATGGTACAGAGCGGCATAGGCAAGATGCAGTAGATGGTATAGAGTACAGTATATACATATGAGATGACTAATGTAGGGTATGTAAACAAAGTGGCATAGTTTAAAGTGGCTAGTGATACATGTATTACATAAAGATGCAGTTGATGATATAGAGTACAGTATATACATAGATGAGTAATGTAGGGTATGTAAACATTATATTAAGAAGCATTGTTTAAAGTGGCTAGTGATATATTTGACATCAATTTCCATCAATTCCCATTATTAAAGTGGCTGGAGTTTAGTCAGTGTGTTGGCAGCAGCAACTCAATGTTAGTGGTGGCTGTTTAACAGTCTGATGGCCTTGAGATAGAAGCTGTCTTTCAGTCTCTCGGTCCCTGCTTTGATGCACCTGTACTGACCTCGCCTTCTGGATGATAGCGGGGTGAACAGGCAGTGGCTCGGGTGGTTGTTGTCCTTGATGATCTTTATGGCCTTCCTGTGACATCGGGTGGTGTAGGTGTCCTGGAGGGCAGGTAGTTTGCCCCCGGTGATGCGTTGTGCAGACCTCATTACCCTCTAGAGAGCCTTACGGTTGTGGGCTGAGCAGTTGCCGTACCCGGCGGTGATACAGCCCGACAGGATGCTCTCGATTGTGCATCTGTAAAAGTTTGAGTGCTTTTGGTGACAAGCCAAATTTCTTCAGCCTCCTGAGGTTGAAGAGGCGCTGGTGCGCCTTCTTCACAACGCTGTCTGTGTGGGTGGACCATTTCAGTTTGTCCGTGATGTGTACGCTGAGGAACTTAAAACTTACTACCCTCTCCACTACTGTTCCATCGATGTGGATAGGGGGGTGTTCCCTCTGCTGTTTCCTGAAGTCCACGATCATCACCTTTGTTTTGTTGATGTTGAGTGTGAGGTTATTTTCCTGACACCACACTCCGAGGACCCTCACCTCCTCTCTGTAGGCCGTTTCGTCGTTGTTGGTAATGAAACCTACCACTGTAGTGTCGTCCGCAAACTTGATGATTGAGTTGGAGGCATGCATGGCCACGCAGTCGTGGGTGAACAGGGAGTACAGGAGAGGTCTCAGAACGCACCCTTGTGGGGCACCAGTGTTGAGGATCAGCGGGGTGGAGATGTTACCTACCCTCACCACCTGGGCGTGGCCTGTCAGGAAGTCCAGTACCCAGTTGCACAGGACGGGGCCGAGACCCAGGGTCTGGAGGGTACTATGGTGTTAAATGTGGAGCTGTAGTCGATGAACAGCATTCTCACATAGGTATTCCTCTTGTCTAGATGGGCTAGGGCAGTGTACAGTGTGGTTGCGATTGCGTCATCTGTGGACCTATTGGGGCGGTAAGCAAATTGGAGTGGGTCTAGGGTGTCGGGTAGGGTGGAGGTGATATGGTCCTTGACTCTCAAAGCACTTCATGTTGACGGAAGAGAGTGCTACGGGGCGGAAGTCGTTTAGCTTAGTTACCTTAGCTTTCTTGGGAACAGGAACAATGGTGGCCCTCTTGAAGCATGTGGGAACAGCAGACTGGGATAAGGATTGATTGGATATGTCCGTAAACCCACCAACCAGCTGGTCTGCGCATTCTCTGAGGATGCGGCGTTTAAATGTTTTACTTACGTCGGCTGCAGTGAAGGAGAGTCTGCAGGTTTTGGTCGCGGGCCATGTCAGTGGCACTGTATTGTCCTCAAAGCGAGCAAATTAGTTTAGTCTGTCTGGGAGCAAGACATCCTGGTCCACGACGGGGCTGGTTTTCTTTTTGTAATCCGTGATTGACTGTAGACCCTGCCACATACCTCTTGTGTCTGAGCCGTTGAATTGTGACTCTACTGTGTCTCTATACTGACGCTTAGCTTGTTTGTCTTGCGGAGGGAATAACTACACTGTATTCGGTCATGTTTCCGGTCACCTTGCCCTGGTTAAAAGCAGTGGTTCGCGCTTTCAGTTTCGCACAAAAGCTGCCATCAATCCACGGTTTCTGGTTGGGGAATGTTTTAATAGTTGCAGTGGGTATGACGTCGCCAATGCACTTGCTAATGACCTCGCTCACCGTATCAGCGTATTCTTCAATGTTGTTGTTTGACGCAATGCGGAACATATCCTAATCCACGTGATCGAAGCAATCTTGAAGCGTGGAATCAGATTGGTCGAACCAGCGTTGAACAGACCTGAGAGCGGGAGCTTCCTGTTTTAGTTTCTGTCTATAGGCTGGAAGCAGCAAAATGGAGTCATGGTCAGCTTTTCTGAAAGGAGGGCGGGGGAGAGCCTTATATGTGTCGGGGAAGTTAGAATAACAATGATGGTTTTACCAGCCCTGGCAGCACAATCGATATGCTGATAGAATTTAGGGAGTCTTGTTTTCAGATTAGCCTTGTTAAAATCCCCAG
Source organism: Oncorhynchus mykiss (assembly GCF_013265735.2). Lineage (NCBI taxonomy): Eukaryota > Metazoa > Chordata > Actinopteri > Salmoniformes > Salmonidae > Oncorhynchus > Oncorhynchus mykiss. The sequence continues at coordinate 28,786,794 of NC_048571.1, forward strand.
CTACAATGAATGTTGTTTCCAGTTTACATAGAGTCAAATAAAGTTAGTTCAGGGCCATCAATGTGTCTCTGCCTAGCCGGTTCCCCTCTCTCCACTGGGATTCTCTGCCTCTAACCCTATTACAGGGGCCGAGTCACTGGCTTACTGGTGCTCTTCCATGCCGTCCCTGAGGGGTGCGTCACTTGAGTGGGTTGAGTCACTGACGTAGTCTTCCTGTCTGGGTTGGCGCCCCCCTTCCCCCCCTTGAGTTATGCCTTGCCGGAGATCTTTGTGGGCTGCACACACAGTGAGGAGAAGACTTTTGGAGGATGGCCTGGTGTCAAGAAGGGCAGCAAAGAAGTCACTTCTCTCCAGGAAAAACATCAGGGACAGACTGATATTCTGCAAAAGGTACAGGGATTGGACAGCTGAGGACTGGGTTAAAGTCATTTTCTCTGATGAATAATCTTTCCGATTGTTTGGGGCATCTGGAAAAAAGCTTGTCCGGAGAAGACAAGGTGAGCGCTACCATCAGTCCTGTGTCATGCCAACAGTAAAGCATCCTGAGACCATTCATGTGTGGGGTTGCTTCTCAGCCAAGGGAGTGGGGTCACTCACAATTTTACCTAAGAACACAACCATGAATAAAGAATGGTACAAACACATCCTCCGAGAGCAACTTCTCCCAACCATCCAGGAACAGTTTGGTGATGAACAATGCTTTTTCCAGCATGATGGAGCACCTTGCCATTAGGCAAAATTGATAACTAAGTGGCTTGGGGAACAAAACATGGATATTTTGGGTCCATAGCCAGGATCAGTCAGGATGTGGCCCAGAAGTTAATTGACAGAATGCCAGGGCAGATTGCAGAGGTCTTGAAAAAGAAGGGTCAACATTGCAAATATTGACTCTTTGCATCAACTTCATGTAATTGTCAATAAAAGCCTTTGACACTTATGAAATGCTTGTAATTACAGTGGGGAGAACAAGTATTTGATACACTGCCGATTTTGCAGGTTTTCCTACTTATAAAGCATGTCTGTCATTTTTATCAACCAGTAAGAATTCCGGCTCTCACAGACCTGTTAGTTTTTCTTTAAGAAGCCCTCCTGTTTTCCACTCATTACCTGTATTAACTGCTCCTGTTTTAACTCGTTTTCTGTATAAAAGACACCTGTCCACACACTCAATCAAAACAGACTCCAACCTCTCCACAATGGCCAAGACCAGAGAGCTGTGTAAGGACATCAGGGATAAAATTGTAGACCTGCACAAGGCTGGGATGGGGTACAGGACAATAGGCAAGCAGCTTGGTGAGAAGGCAACAACTGTTGGCGCAATTGTTAGAAAATGGAAGAAGTTCAAGATGACAGTCAATCAACCTCGGTCTGGGGCTCCATGCAAGATCTCACCTCGTAGGGCATCAATGATCATGAGGAAGGTGAGGGATCAGCCCAGAACAACACATCAGGACCTGGTCAATGACCTGAAGAGGGCTGGGACCACAGTCTCAAAGAAAACCATTAGTAACACACTATGCCGTCATGGATTAAAATCCTGCAGCACACGCAAGGTCCCCCTGCTCAAGCCAGCGCATGTCCAGACCCGTTTGAAGTTTGCCAATGACCATCTGGATGATCCAGAGGAGGAATGGGAGAAGGTCATGTGGTCTGATGAGACAGAGCTTTTTGGTCTAAACTCTACTCGCTGTCATAGTTGAAGTGTACCTATGATGAAAATTACAGGCCTCTCATCTTTTTAAGTGGGAGAACTTGCACAATTGGTGGCTGACTAAATACTTATTTGCCCCACTGTATGTCATGCAATAAAATGCAAATGAATTACTTAAAAATCATACAATGTGACTTTCTGGATTTTTGTTTTAGATTCCGTCTCTCACAGTTGAAGTGTACCGATGATAAAAAGTACAGACATCTACATGCTTTGTAAGTAGGAAAACCTGCAAAATTGGCAGTGTATCAAATACTTGTTCTCCCCACTGTGTACTTCAGTATTCCATAGTAATATCTGACAAAAATATCTAAAGACACTGAAGCAGCAAACTTTGAAAATGAATGTGTCATTCTCAAAACTTTTGGCCACGACTGTAGAATCGATGTTTAACTTCTGGTTGAAGTTAGCTACAAATACAAAGTTGCCAATGTCTTTCCAATTGTTATAAACAAGCGAAGAATGGAAAAAAAAAGAAGATACTTCAAGTGAAAACTGGCTGTAAACGTAACAAAATGAATACTTATGTAAAAGTTTATTTAATTGTTTATTTAATTAATAAATTATGGAGTATTGTGTGTAGATTGAGGGGAAAAAAACAACTTAATCAATTTTAGAATAGGACTAACATAACAAAATGTGGAAAAAGTTAAGGGGTCTGAATACTCATGTTCATTCAACAGAGTTCTATTTCACAAATTGTAGGCTACTGTCTGTAATTGCCTCTATTTCATGTGTGCAGTGCTAAATCTTGATGTAGTGCATTATAGGGTAAGAATTAGAGTAAGCTACTTTAATATTTGCAGCCATTGGTAAGATCTTTCTAGTGGCTGATCAATTGTCAATATTGTGGAATAATTCTAATGGTAAGGTACATTTTGAATAGAAAAAGCCGATCCGAGAGCAGCGTTTGCCTTTCTTTCGCTCCTATCAGTATCGACACATGCCTCAACGACACACTTCGCAAAGTTCTCTTTGTGTGGTGCTTTGGGAAACCATGTTACATTGTCGGCCGTTGTAGGAAAGACGCATTGTTAAAAACACTCATAAGCCTAAATTCCATCGCTGTCGGGAAACCGGGCCCAGGATGTATTCCCAGAGTCATGGGTCATTATTCTGTAAAACTCAATATATGCCGATTCCAAAAGTGTCAAATAATTAATTGCATGAATATGGAATTGTACTTAATTCAATCAGGGTTTTTTACACTAGAACCCACCTCCCCCTTGTACATGCTCGAAAGGAGTTGCACAATCTGTCATGGTATGGTCTAATAATACAAGTCAGGAGGATGCTTATACGATAGAACACAACATCAATATACAGGATTCAGGACAGCCAGAAAGAACTGGTGATTTCACATGAACCCGTTTCAAGACCATACAGTTTGAGATGTACCCCCTCTAAAATCCTTCTCACTCTCTTAGCAATCAGAACCACTGAGGGGGGAAAGAAACTGCAGTAGCAACAAGATGTGAGCATCAGGATGTTTTATTGTGAATCTGTTTTAGTCATCTCTTATTCATAGTCCATGAGGCACTGTTCTACTAGAAGTCATCATTGTCAGTCATCCAGGTCCAGTGTGTTGAGTTCCTCATCCAGTTCGTCCAGGTCCTCGCCAGTGAAAAGGTTCTCGTCCACAGGCACGGGCTCTGCTTCCTTGTCGTCGAGAGTCTCGTCTTCCCCATCGTGACCATTCTCCTCCACACCTCCACAAGCCCCGTTCAGCTGGTCATCTGGGAGAGGGCGCAAGGCACAGGTTCAGAACATCACATATATACGCAGCATCTGTGCTGTGACCCATGAATGAAATTGCAATGGTAGGTGACGTGTCAAGAGAGTCATTCAACTTTGTTCAAGGGGCATATGGGATTAGAATGGACATTTTTGGATTTAAAAATAATTTTATATAGCCATCGATTCCTGAAGAATTTAACTTATAAATTCCGCATGAGTTTAGTTAAATTGTCATACCCCATCAGAACCCAAAATATAAGCTTGTTTTACTCCATTGTTTACAATTACATTGCTTACAAACAAACACTGTATACGCTTAAAGGGGAAATCCTCAGTTGAAACAAAGCATTCTCCCTGCCCATTTCAGCAAAAAGCTATGGGATGGGGCTGGAATTCACTCAAAATCATAAACAGAGCTATGGATGCAAGGACTGACCATCCATGATATCAAAATGATAGTTTTAAAACTGGGGTTGGAACCGCTTCAGGGAACAGAACAGAAACATTTAATTGAGTAACAGAATTGGAACCGGGATCAAAAGTGATCCATACTTCGGAACAGAATCGTTATTTTAAAAAGAATGGAAATCAGTAAATAACATTTTACATTCCAGGCATTTTTTTCTAGCCCTACAAGCTGAAAATATTTGTCATTGTGTGCGCGCAGGCTCCCTGCCCTTCCCCCTCCAAAGTATAGGCTACTGTACTGATGTTAGAACCGTGAAAAGATCGGGAGCTTTTTTATTAGCTAGAAAATAATGGATTAACTTTTTGAATGCTACTTAAAGATTACTATAGGCCTAGTTATTACATTTCACATTGGATTTATTCATTACAAAAAAGATAAGACGTGTTTTTAATTCTGGTGCCGCTGTACACACATGCTTGTAAGCTAGCTCAAAGGACAGTCAAAGTTCCTTCATAGAAGCTGCTTCTCCTATTTATAATTCTGTGGACCTAATTGAGATAATGCATGTCATAACAAGATGCCTAGTGCTTCAAGCCTGCTGTTCAACCCTCTTCACTCTCTACCCATCTGTAAAATGTCAGTCACATCTTGTGCCATATTTTAACCATGTTTTACTTCGCTTACAAACATCGGAGTAAGACAAGCTTATATTTTGGATTCTGATGGGGTACGACAGCTGAACTTAAGCTCATGAGGCATTTATAAGTACTATTCTTCAGAAGTCAATGGGTACATATCATAAGTCTGGAAGTAGATGTACCAACTACAGATTGTCCCTTAAACTATAATTTTGATCTCATGAAAGTCAGTTTTTTGTATCATTAGGTCTGTCTACGAATTTGAGAGTTTACCGGCTTTCGACAGAAACAAGTGAATCTCAGATTGCCCCTTTAAAAGGCTGAGGGCCAATTGTATGATAGAAAGAGGTTTAAAGCCATACAGTACTGTGCAAAAGTTTTAGCCAGGTGTGAAAAATGCTTTAAAGTAAGAATGCTTTCAAAAATAGACATGTTAATAGATTATATTTATCAATTAACTAAATGCAAAGTGAGTGAACAGAAGAAATATCTTAATCAAATCCATATTAGGTGTGACCACCCCTTCACAACACCCTACTTCAAAACAGCATCAATTCTTATAGGTACGCTTGCACGAAGTCAGGGATTTTGTAGGCATATAATCAGGTGTATGTATGATTAAACAATTATACCAAACAGGTGCTAATGATCATCAATTCAACATGTAGGTTGAAACAGTCATTAACTAAAACAGCTGTGTAGGAGGAATAAAACTGGGTGAGGAACAGCCAAACTCAGCTAACAAGGTGAGGTTGGTGAAGACAGTTCACTGTCAAAAGTCATACACCATGGCAAGACTGAGCACAGCAACAAGACACAAGGTGGTTGGTTATACTGCATCAGCAAGGTCCCTCCCAGGCAGAAATGTCAAGGCAGACAGGGACTTCCAGACGTGCTGTCCAAGCTCTTTTGAAGAAGCAAAGATACGGGCAACGTTGAGGACTGTACAGTCGTGGCCAAAATTCTTGAGAATGTCACAAATATTAATTTTCACAAAGTCTGCTACCTCATTTTGTATGATGGCAATTTGCATATACTCCAGAGTGTTATGAAGAGTGATCAGATGAATTGCAAAGTCCCTCTTTGCCATGCAAATGAACTGAATCCCCAAAACACATTTCCACTGCATTTCAGCCCTGCCACAAAAGGACCAGCTGACAGTGATTCTCTTGTTAACATAGGTGTGAGTGTTGACGAGGACAAGGCTGGATATCACTCTGACTCGCTGATTGAGTTCAAACAGACTGGAAGCTTCAAAAGGAGGGTGATGCTTTGAATCATTGTTCTTCCTCGGTCAATCACGGTTACCCGCAAGGAAACACATGCCGCCATCATTGCTTTGCACAAAAAAGGGCTTCACAGGCAAGGATATTGCTACCAGTAAGATTGCACCTAAATCAACCATTTATCAGCTCATCAAGAACTTCAAGGAGAGCGGTTCAATTGCTGAAAATCCAGCAAGCTCCAGGACCGTCTCCTAAAGTTGATTCAGGGGAACCACCAGTACAGAGCTTGCTCAGGAATGGCAGCAGGCAGGTGTGAGTGCATCTGCACGCACAGTGAGGCAAAGATTTTGGAGGATTGCCTGGTGTCAAGAAGGGCAGCAAAGAATCCACTTCTCTCCAGGAAAAACATCAGGGACAGACTGATATTCTGGCGGGTGGACAAACAAAACCCCACAAATTCTGACCAACTCCCAAGCATTGATTATGGAAGAATGGGCTGCCATCAGTGGCCCATAAGTTAATTGACAGCATGCCAGGGCGGATTGCAAAGGTCTTGAAAGAGTCAACACGGCAAATATTGACTCTTTGCATCAACTTCATGTAATTGTCAACAAAAGCCTTTGACACTTATGAAATGCTTGTAATTATACTTCAGTATTCTATAGTAACATCTGACAAAAAATATCTAAAGACACTGAAGCAGCAAACTTTGTGGAAATTAATGTGTCATTCCCAAAACTTTTTGCCACGACTGGCAGTGGTCGGCCAAGGAAACTTACTGCAGCAGATGAAAAACACATGCTTACTTCACTTCGCAATCGGAAGATGTCCAGCAGTGACATCAGCTCAGAACTTGCAGAAAACAGTGGGACCCTGGTACACCCATCTATTGTCCCAAGAAGTCTGGTCAGAAGCGGCCTTCATGAAAGACATGCAGCCTTCACGGAAGACCCGTGGACAAAAAGCCATTCCCTCGACGAGGAAACAAGGCCAAGCGACTCAAATATTCCTGAAAACACAGGAACTGGAGTGCAGAAAAATGGCAGCGCGTGCTCTGGGCTGATGAGTCAAAATTTGAAATATTTGGCTATAGCAGAAGGCAGGCAGTTTGTTCGCCAAAGGGCTGAGGAGCTGTGCATGAATGAGTGTCTGCAGGAAACAGTGAAGCATGGTGGAGGTTCCTTGCAAGTTTAGGGCTGCATTTCTGCAAATGGAGTAGGGGATTTGGTCAGAATGAACTGGAAGTACAGGTAGATACTTATCCATCATGCAATACCATCAGGGAGGCATCTGATTGGCCCCAAATGTATTCTGCAGCATGACAACGATCCCAAACATACAGTGAAAGAAGAACAAGGAGTCCTGGAAGTGATAGTATGGCCCCCACAGAGCCCTAATATCAACATCATCGAGTCTGTCTGGGATTACATGGAGAGCGAGAAGCACCCGGAGGCTGCCTAAATCCACAGAAGAACTGTGGTTAGTTCCCCAAGATGTTTGGGCCAACCTACCTGCTGAGTTCCTTAAAAAACTGTGCAAGTGAACCTATAATAATTTATACTGTTTTTAAGACAAAGGGTGGTCACACCAAATATTAATTTGATGTAGATTTTTCTTCTTTTCACTCACTTTGCATGTTGATAATTGATAAGTATACTCTATTAACATGTCTATTTTTGAAAGCATTCTTATTTTAAAGCATTTTTTCACACCTGCCTAAAACTTTTACGCAGTACTGTACGTGTTATGGAAAACATTTGGGATAGAAAGATAAATGCTATAAAAAAAATTGAGATCAAGGATGATGTGGCTTCCATTCATTTTATTGGCAGAATAATTTCAAACACTCACCATTTGTTTCCTTTGTTGGCTTCGATTTGGCTGTGAATCTGTCAACTGCAGCAACAGTTATCCCGGTGTTATCAACTTCCTTTGGAACAAACCTGGCTAGATCAATGTCCTGGAACTCCTGAACATCTTCAACCTGTGGGGACGGATAACCAGTATCAATTAGGTCGACTGATTAACTTTTTAGGGACAGGGGGCAGCATTTTCACTTTGGATGAATTGCGTGCCTATAGTGAACTGCCTCCTACTCTGTCCCAGATGCTAATATATGCATATTATTATTACTATTGGATAGAAAACACTGAAATTTCTAAAACTGTTTGAATTATGTCTGTGAGTCTCATATGGCAGGCAAACTTCCAAACAGGAAGTGGAAATTCTGGGGCTGGTTAATTTTCAACTCATCGCCTATTCACATCCCAGTAAGATATGGATCTGTTCGCACTTCCTACGCCTTCCACTAGATGTCAACAGTCAGTAGAACGTGGAATGAAGCCTCTAGTGTGATTTGGGGCCGGATGGCAGATATTTGAGTCGGTGGTCTGGCAGAATGCCAGTTCCTGGTCAGGCGCATTTCTCATGATATCGCCATGCGTTCCATTACTCTGTAGGCAAAAACGAATGCTCCGGTTGGAACATTATTGGATATATATGATAACAACATCCCGAAGATTGATTCTCTACTTAATTTGACCAGTTTATTCGACCTGGAATATAACTTTTTGAAGTTTTCGTCCGAGTTCGCCTGGACTGGCACCAGCGTTTGGACATGTGAACTAAACGTGCTAGCAAAAGTAGCTAATTGGACACTAGTAATGGACATTATCGAACAAAACAACGATTTATTGCGGAACTAGGATTCCTGGCACTGCATTCTGATGAAAGATCAAAGGTAAGCGAATATTTATGATGTAATTTCGTATTTCTGTTGACTGCAACATGGCAGAGTAATGTTGTGTACCTCTGAGCGCCGTCTCAGATTATTGCATGGTATGCTTTATCCGTAAAGTTAAAATTTTCTTTAAAAAAAACTCTATTTCTGCTTTTGTGACTATCGTTGGCTGGGAAAAATGCCTGTGTGTTTTTGGAATTTGGTGGTGATCGAACATAAATGTATGTTGTGTTTGCTGTAAAACATTTTAAAAATCGGACACGCTGGGTAGATTAACAAGATGTTTATCTTCCATTTGCTGTAACTTGTTAATGTGTGAAAGTTAAATATTTGAATATCCTGCGCTGCCTTTTCAGAGGAATGTTGGGGGGGGGGGGGATTCCTTGTCAGCTCGGGGATTCGATCTTGCAACCTTCCGGTTACTAGTCCAACGCTCTAACCCCCTGCCTTACATTGCACTCCACGAGGAGCCTGCATGGCAGGCTGACTAGCTGTTACGCAAGTGCAGCAAGAAGCCAAGGTAAGTTGCTAGCTAGCATTAAACTTATCTTATCAAAAACAATCAATCTTAACATAATCACTAGTTAACTATACATGGTTGATGATATTACTAGTTTATCTAGCGTGTCCAACGTTGCATATAATCGATGCGGTGCCTGTTAATTTCTCATCGAATCACACCCTGCTTCGCCAAACGGGTGATGATTTAACAAGCGCATTCGCAAAAAAAACACTGTCGTTGCACCAATGTGTACCTAAGCCTAAACATCACTTTCTTCTCCAACACTTTGCTTTTGCATTATTTAAACCAAATTGAACATGTTTTCTTATTTATTTGAGGCTAAATTGATTTTATTGATGTATTATATTAAGTTAAAATAAGTGTTCATTCAGTATTGTTGTAATTGCCATGATTAAAAATAAATTAATGAACTTAAAAAATTGTCCGATTAATCGGTATTGGCTTTTTTTGGTCCTCCAATAAATGGCTATCGGTGTTGATAAATCATCATCGGTCGACCACTAGTATCAATGTTATACATATGTATCACTTCATGATAATGAAATCTGGTGAAGCACCAACACGTCCTCAAGCTACTTCAATAAAGATTTCATGAGTATCCTGAGATACATGCCTATTGAAAAATGTGCTTTATCAGGCTTACCTCAAAGTCATCATCGTCCTCAACATATTTTATGTCATCAGCCTCCTCATCGTCATCATCAGCCAGATCTGGGCAAAACTCAAATACTTGACGGCCGCTAACCTACACAACAACAACAACTCGTATTAGTATTAAAATGTTTTCAACTCATCTGTAAGATGTGATACTGCAATCAAAATATATGATTATTTTGAGCTTTGGCGACATCCTCTGGTAGAAAACAAAATCAAAGCTCACCCCAAAGGACCTGCCAGCTTTGAAATCAGCTTTCTTTTTCTCTATGTCTTGCTCTGCCTTGGCCACTTTTTCTTGCCTTTTCCTCTTTTTCCAGGCCAAGAAGGTCTCCAGAGTTATTCGGGTGACATTTGGTCCAAGGGCAGATCGCTGATAGACAAAGTTATTGTTTGGTAACATTTCTTAAACAGTAAAAGCCCACGGAAACTTCACAGGATCTCAATCTCAGCACTGTCATTGAATAAGTCACAAGTTAGATAAAAAACATTTTTTTAAAGTATGTTGGTCACAGAGTGATTGCAAACATTAACAGAGTTAACAGCCAGTTCTGGCATCCATAGCTCTTTATGCCTTTCAGAGTGGATAAAGTAGCGAGGCTGCCGATTGAAACAAACATTGTGGCTTTAAGTGTAATATGGGCCAAATAATAATATCTGAAGTAGGAAGTTGAATTTGTGAAAAAATGGTCACATCTACCTCATTCTCTATCAACTCTTCCATTGAGATTTCATCTTCCTTTTCATCCTTCTTCTTGTCTTTCTTTAGCACAAACCCAGCAGGCAATGCATGGCGGTACATACAAGTGTCAGCTCCACTAGGACATACCCAAAACCAACCATATTTGTTGTTTTCAATGGCATCAAGGAAATGCTTGCAAACCTACAAGACGACAAAAGCAGAAGTCAGTCTAAAGTCAATGTATCCTAATATACAGTGCATTTGGAAAGTATTTAGACCCTTTGACTTTTCCCACATTGTTACATTACAGCGTTATTCTAAAATAGATTAAATTGTTTCACCCCCCTCAATCTACACACAATACCCCATAATGACAAAGCAAAAAGAGATTTAGACATTTTTGCAAACTGTTGGAAAATAAACTGAAATATTACATTTACATAAGTATTAAGACCCCTTCCTCAGTACTTTGTTGAAGCACCTTCGGCAGCGATTACAGCCTATAGTCTTATTGGGTATGACGCTACTAGCTTGGCACTTCTGAATTTCTCCTATTCTTCTCTGCAGATCATAAAAGCTGTGTCAGGTTGGATGGGGAGCGTCGCTGAAGATATTTTCAGGTCTCTCCAGAGATGTTCGATCGAGTTCAAATCAGGACTCTGCCTGGGCCACTCAAGGACATTCAGAGATGTGTCCTGAAGCCACTCGTCTTGGCTGTGTGCTTAGGGTTGGTGTCCTGTTGGAAGGTGAACCTTCACCCCAGTCTGAAGTCATGCATGCTCTGGAGCAGGTTTTCATCAAGGATCTCTCTGTACTTTGCTCCGTTCATCTTTCCCTCGATCCTGACTAGTCTCCCAGTCCTTGCCACTGAAAAACATCCTGACAGCATGATACTGCCACCACCACCATGCTTCATCGTATGGATGCTGACAGATTTCCTCCAGATGTGACACTTGGCATTCAGGCCAAAGAGTTCAAACTCCATCAGACCAGGGAAATCGTGTTTCTCATGGTCCGAGTCATTTAGTGTCTTTTGGCAAACTACAAGCGGGCTTCCATGTGCCTTTTACTGAGGAGTGGCTTCCGCCTGGCCACTCTACAATAAAAGCCCTGATTGGTGGAGTGATGCAAAGATGGTTGTCCTTCTGGGAGGTTGTCCCATCTCCACAGAGGAACTCTGGAGCTCTGTCAGAGACCATCAGGTTCTTGGTCACCCTGACCAAGGCCCTTCTCGCCCAATTGCTTAGTTTGGCCCGAGCAGCCAGCTCTAGGAAGAGTCTTGGAGGTTCCAAACTTCTTCCATGTAAGAATGATCGAGGCCGCTGTGTTCTTGGGGACATTCAAAGCTGCAGAAATGTTTTGGTACTCTTTCCCAGATCTGTGTCTCGACACAATCCTGTCTCGGAACTCTACGGTTTGGTTTTTGCTCCGACATGCACTGTCAACTGTGGGACCTTATATAGACAGGTGTGTGCCTTTCATGTCCAATCAATATAATTTTTCACAGGTGGACTCCAAGTTGTAGAATCATTTTAAGGATGACCAATGGAAACAGGATGCACCCGAGCTCAATTGAGTCTCACAGCAAGGGGTCTGAATACTTATGTAAAATTGCAAAACCTGTTCTCACTTTGTTATTATGGGGTATTGAGTGTAGATTGATGACAATTTTTTACATGTAATCCATTTTAGAATAAGGCTGTAACAAAATGTGTAAAAAGGGAAAGGGTCTGAACATTTTCCGAATGCACTGTATAGTAGTGATGAATCTTAGCTCTTAGAGGGATGTGCCAAAACATACAATTTGAGTTTTTGAGCTTTGAGCTTTTTTCTTTTCAGCTTCTCCGTGCTTCTGGTTCACAACCTCCTCCAACTTCTTCTCATCCCAATTATCCATGGTGTCTATACAAAACAGGATAAATAGTCAGCTCTTCAAAACCCAGCAGAGATATCAGCTTCTTTTTATCAGTTTCTTCACTGCTGACAACACTAATAGTTAGAAGACACTAACCTTTCTCAAGCTCGTCATCTCTCTTGTCAACATAGAGGCTCCGTTTTTCACACTTCCTCTCGAGTGTCAAATCGTGGGAGAACTTGCACTTGTCTCCTTTGGTGCATTGGCCTTGCTTGAAGAAGGCACAAAGAACTGACTTTGGGTCCACCCCTGCAGAATTAAGAGGAAAATATAATAAGTACTGAATGTTTCTTCTTGCGCTCATTACCTCAGGGTCTTTCCTGCCACTGTTGCCAGTTAGGTGGATTTAATAGAATAACTACATATTAAGTACAAATTATTATCTTTTGTTGTTATTGTAACCCAACACAGGGTAACAATATTGGGTAATTATTTAAATTATGTACAGTACAAGTCAAAAGTTTGGACACCTACTCATTCAAGGGTTTCTTTATTTTTTTTTTACTATTTTCTACATTGTAGAATAATAGAAAATAAATCAAAACTATGAAATAACACATGGAATCATGGGTTAAACAAATCAAATCAGAATATATTTTAGATTCTTCAAAGTAGCCACCCTTTGCCTTCATGACAGCTTTGCACTCTCGGCATTCCCTCAACCAGCTTCACCTGGAATGCTTTTTCAACAGTCTTGAAGGAGTTCCCACATTAGCTGAGCACTTGTTGGCTTTCTTCCTTCACTCTGCAGTCCAACTCATCCCAAACCATCTCAATTGGGTTGTGGTTGGGTGATCGTGGAGGCCAGCTCATCTGATGCAGCACTCCATCAATCTCCTTCTTGGGCAAATAACCCTTAAACAACCTGGAGAGGTGTTGGGTCATTGTCCTGTTGAAAAACAAATGATAGTTGGACTAAGCCCAAACCAGACGGGATGGGGTATAGCTGCAGAATGCTGCGGTAGCCATGCTGGTTAAGTGTGCCTTGAATTCTAAATAAATCACCGACAGTGTCACCAGCAAAGCACCCCCACACTTCACAGTAGGAACCACACATATGGAAATCATCCATTAAACTACTCTGCATTGGTTGAAGACAATGCGGTTGGAACCAAGAATCTCACATTTTTACTCATCAGACCAAAGGACAGACTTCCACTGGTCTAATGTCCATTGCTGTGTTTCTTGGCCAAAGCAAGTCTTTTCTTCTTATTGGTGTCCTTTAGTAGTAGTTTCTTTGCAGCTTCCCCTGAACAGTTGATGTTGAGATGTCTGTTACTTGAACTCAAGCATTTATTTGGGCTGCAATTTCTGAGGCTGGTAACTTTAATGAACTTATCCTCTGTAGCAGAGGTAACTCCGGTGCTTCCTTTCCTGTGGCGGTCCTCATGAGAGCCAGTTTCATCATAGCTTTTGATGGTTTTTGCGACCGCACTTGAAGAACTTTTCAAAGTTCTTATTTAAGCTGTTCACACCATAATATGGACTTCGTCTTTTACCAAATAGGGCTATCTTCTGTATACCATCCCTACCATGTCACAACATAACTGATTGGCTCAAACGCATTAAGGAGAAAATAAATTCCACAAATTAACTTTTACCAAGGCACACCTGTTAATTGAAATGCATTCCAGGTGACTGCCTCATGAAGGTGATTGAGAGAATGCAAAGAGGGTGCATAACTGTCATCAGGGCAAAGGGTGGCTACTTCGAAGGATCTAAAATCTAAAATATATTCTGATTTGTTTAACACATTTTTAGTTACTACATGATTCCATGCGTTAATTCATAGTTTTGATGTCTTCACTATTATTCTACAACTTACAAACTAGTCAAAATAAATAAAAACCCTTGAATGAGTAGGCGTGTCCAAACTTTTGACTGGTACTGTACAACATAAACATTAACATTTATTACAAACTCATTCATTGAAACATGCAATACAATCTGTAAGAACTTCATTAACATAACAGTAAATCTAATTTGATAAAGGTGTTACAAATGCTTTTACATGTTAGTGTTAATCTTTTAATTTGATGCATTGCAATAAACCTTTCTTTAGAGACAACTTAGAGGAAACATTGCAAATTGTGTTAATTGAAACTTGATATAACCCTCCTGAGAAAACAATCCACTAATGGAATGAATAATTTAGAATTTTAACATCCGTCACTGCAAATAAGAACTTAAAAATAAAATATCTTATAGTATCTCTGAGACAAAACCGCAATGATGCAACTCTATGCACACTTGATGGCTTTTCTGCCTGGTGCATAAAGATGGTCTGAAATTGCTCAGTTTATATCATAATAACTTTTTGCACCTTTGCCCTGTTCTAATTCTTGACAAACAGTAGTGCGTAGTCCACATAGACCTAATCAGTGATAAAGCCTGACATTAGGAGTTTGTTAAGCATTCAATAGGGTAAGGTTGCAAAATGTCCTTTTATATTAACCAGAGCATTTTTCAGAATATACAGTGCCTTGCGAAAGTATTCGGCCCCCTTGAACTTTGCAACCTTTTGCCACAATTCAGGCTTCAAACATAAAGATATAAAACTGATTTTTTTGTGAAGAATCAACAACAAGTGGGACACAATCATGAAGTGGAACGACATTTATTGGATATTTCAAACTTTTTTAACAAATCAAAAACTGAAAAATTGGGCGTGCAAAATTATTCAGCCCCCTTAAGTTAATACTTTGTAGCGCCACCTTTTGCTGCGATTACAGCTGTAAGTCGCTTGGGGTATGTCTCTATCAGTTTTGCACATCGAGAGACTGAAATGTTTTCCCATTCCTCCTTGCAAAACAGCTCGAGCTCAGTGAGGTTGGATGGAGAGCATTTGTGAACAACAGTTTTCAGTTCTTTCCACAGATTCTCGATTGGATTCAGGTCTGGACTTTGACTTGGCCATTCTAACACCTGGATATGTTTATTTTTGAACCATTCCATTGTAGATTTTGCTTTATGTTTTGAATCATTGTCTTGTTGGAAGACAAATCTCCGTCCCAGTCTCAGGTCTTTTGCAGACTCCATCAGGTTTTCTTCCAGAATGGTCCTGTATTTGGCTCCATCCATGTTCCCATCAATTTTAACCATCTTCCCTGTCCCTGCTGAAGAAAAGCAGGCCCAAACCATGATGCTGCCACCACCATGTTTGACAGTGGGGATGGTGTGTTCAGCTGTGTTGCTTTTACGCCAAACATAACGTTTTGCATTGTTGCCAAAAAGTTCAATTTTGGTTTCATCTGACCAGAGCACCTTCTTCCACATGTTTGGTGTGTCTCCCAGGTGGCTTGTGGCAAACTTTAAACAACACTTTTTATGGATATCTTTAAGAAATGGCTTTCTTTTTGCCACTCTTCCATAAAGGCCAGATTTGTGCAATATACGACTGATTGTTGTCCTATGGACAGAGTCTCCCACCTCAGCTGTAGATCTCTGCAGTTCATCCAGAGTGATCATGGGCCTCTTGGCTGCATCTCTGATCAGTCTTCTCCTTGTATGAGCTAAAAGTTTAGAGGGACGGCCAGGTCTTGGTAGATTTGCAGTGGTCTGATACTCCTTCCATTTCAATATTATCGCTTGCACAGTGCTCCTTGGGATGTTTAAAGCTTGGGAAATCTTTTTGTATCCAAATCCGGCTTTAAACTTCTTCACAACAAACAGTATCTCGGACCTGCCTGGTGTGTTCCTTGTTCTTCATGATGCTCTCTGAGCTTTTAACGGACCTCTGAGACTATCACAGTGCAGGTGCATTTATACGGAGACTTGATTACACACAGGTGGATTGTATTTATCATCATTAGTCATTTAGGTCAACATTGGATCATTCAGAGATCCTCACTGAACTTCTGGAGAGAGTTTGCTGCACTGAAAGTAAAGGGGCTGAATAATTTTGCACGCCCAATTTTTCAGTTTTTGATTTGTTAAAAAAGTTTGAAATATCCAATAAATGTCGTTCCACTTCATGATTGTGTCCCACTTGTTGTTGATTCTTCACAAAAAAATACAGTTTTATATATTTATGTTTGAAGCCTGAAATGTGGCAAAAGGTCGCAAAGTTCAAGGGGGCCTAATACTTTCGCAAGGCACTGTATGTACCATAGGAAACTTTGTAGCTGCATACAGAAGACATTTCCATCCTCACCTTTAGCGACTTTCTGAGCAGCCACCACTGGCTTGAAAAGCTCGTTCAGCTCATCTAACTCTTTCTTCTTGTCACCCTTTCTGTTCTTGTCCCCTTCAGCAGCAACCTAGGAAAACAGGATCTAGTTAGTCACAAGTCCACAACAGGAACCAGGTTTGCCGGTCTCCTGACCTAATAGCAAGCTATAGCTTATAGCTTAAGCTTACCTCAATTAGCCCGACTAACCGGTGCCTGTATATAGCCTAACTACTGTTATTTCACTCTTTTCACCGTTGTTTTTTAATTTCTTTACTTATCTATTGTTCACCTAATACCTATTTTTTACTTACATTTTTACTGTTGGTTAGGGCCTGTAAATAAGCATTTCACTGTAACGTCTAAACTTCTTGTATTCGGCGCACGTGACAAACTGATTTGACTAGGTCAGCTTTACATACATTAAAATTTTCCAGAAGGTGCCTTGTTTTGCCAGAATGTTGAATGAAGTGTCGTTTGGACTTTGCCAATTGTCCACTTTGTTGGTCCTATGCCATTGGACATTTTTGACAAAATATCTAAAAATAGCATAAATAGGAAAGTATACCAGTTTCATTTGAGGACCAGGATGTTGACAATTGTACCATACAGATTGCAAAATAGTTGGGAAGAGATTTTTGATGTACCGATTCCATGGTACAGGGTGTATGAGTTGATATATAAAACAACGCAATATTCAAGACTTCGTGCTTTTTAGCTAAAATTATTATATAGAATTCTTGCCACCAAAATGTTGAATATATGGGGGAAAAATTCATCGAAGCGCTGCAGATTTTGTTGTGAGGATACAGAATCAATGGACCATTTATTTTGGTATTGCCCCCAGGTAGGTAGCCTGTTTCTGGTCTCATGTTCAAGAATGGCTGAAAATGCATAGCATTGATCTAAAATTGACCCTAGAAATAGTACGGTTAGGAGATCTGGAGATCTCAGTCAATTACTAATAAACTAATACTCTTAGTAAAAGTATTTATCTTCAACACGCAATCTGTAGATTCTATTTGATTAGATAGATTGAAATTGTACGTTAAACAGCATAGCATAGTTGAAAGATATGTGTTGCGTAGAAACACGAAGTGGGTGACCAGCAGAGATAGATGGGATGGGCTGTGGGAAGCTGAGGGTTGGTATGTGGAATTGGAGACAAGTGGGAGTGGAGTTGCTGCGTGAGAGAGAGAATGAGGGTCAAATGATAAAGGGGAATAAAAGTCTAAATAAAACATAATAAAAGTACGACACTAAGTGGCAGTGTTTTTACAACTAATGACGATTTGCCTGAGGCTGATGCCGCGTGCAGGTGTTTGTGCACATGCATGTTGTGACGGCCCAGAATTTGTCTGAACCGGCTCAGTGCTTCTCCTTCCAATAGGGCGCATCCCCTTTAATTACCAATTAAATAGCCAGCCTCAGCTGCGCAAAAGTGGGGTCAATATTCCCTTTTGTTGTTCAGTGAAATCATCCCATGTGAAGAGTCAACTCATTTAATTCGAGTTCAATTCGTAACTCCATTTATTTATTTCTATTGGAAGGATTTAATCGTTTGCAATTATGTCTACTTATGATAATGTAAAAGGTTTGTCTCCATATTATATGGTAAATATATACAATGCAAAAAACATCTACATTTAAATGGTATTAATATTAATTTGCATATATTCTGTTAATTCCCATATATTCCCTTTATAATTCCCACAGAAAGTGCCACCTCTGAATATTCCCCAAAATTTGCAACCCTAGTTACAAATATTTTTATTCAACTGAAGCAAGCCCACAAATTCAGTAAATTAATATTTTCTAGTTTAGTAATTTATCTTAGCTGCCTTAGAAGTATTTACTTTGCAGGCTGACTAGCATGTAGAGATGCAATGTCCCAACATTGGATGATAAAATTCAAATGGAAGTATCTACTAAACAAGTTGAAGCCACATAAACCAAAAGCTTACATTAAACATTTTTCCTAAAATAAATTGCCGCGGAAAGGTCATACTACGTCACGTGTAACCCATCATTGGTCTCTCTCGCTCTGCTGTCTGTGCATCTTACTAGCTGTCACTCAAAGCTGAGGGCTGAAGCTCGAATTGCTATGGAGCCCCCTGGGTGGGGGGAAACGGCACTGCCCAGCTTCCAGAAAAGTATCTTTGAAACTAGGCATTTCGTGGCTAATTGAGGTAAGACTAATTCTGCTTATTTATTATGCATGCATGAACTGCACATTGACACATCCAGCCTAGTGGGAGGTTTCGCCAAAGTTCCGGAGCATGTCTTTAATACTTTCCTGTGGATGTTTTGTCTCAAATTTCCAACAGCATAACACGGAACCCAAACCGGCTGCACGCGTGCACCATCATGCATAAATGTATTTTGCCACCCCACACACGATCACAACACGCAGGTTAAAATATAAAAACAAACTCTGCAGCAATTATATTAATTTGGGGACAGGTTGAAAAGTATTAAATATTTATGGCAATTTAGCTAGCTAGCTTGCATTTGCTAGCTAATTTGTCCTATTAAGCTAGTTTGCTGTTGCTAGCTAATTTGTCCTGGAATATAATTTTTTTTATACCTGAAATGCACAAGGTCTTCTCCTCCACCAATTAATCAAAATATAGAACGGTCAACTGAATAATTTCTAGTCATCTCTCCACCTTCCAAGCTTCTTCTTCTCTTGACTTTATATTGCGATTGGCAACTTTCATAAATTAGGTGGATTACCGCCACTGACCTATTTCATCTTTCAGTCATCCACGTGGGTATAACCAATGAGGAGATGGCAAGTGGAAACCTGCTTCAAAAAACCAATGAGATGGGAGAGGCAGGACTTTCAGCGTGATCTGCTTCAGAAATAGAACTGACTTCTCTTTTAGCTCTTGGCAACGCAGACGCTCATTGGCGCGCGTGAGCAGTGTAGGTGCAATAATTGAATAATATAGATTTCTACATGTATTTTACAACGCTCGGGCACACGACGCGAGCGGTGTAGTTATAGCCTGTAATAAGGACGAACTCAGAGGACAACCTGGAGAGTAAGATCTTGTTCAGTCTTCTGGAATATACAGTGGGGCAAAAAAGTATTTAGTCAGCCACCAATTGTGCAAGTTCTCCCACTTAAAAAGATGAGGCCTGTAATTTTCATCATAGGTACACTTCAACTATGACAGACATGTATTTATTCGCAAATTATGGTGGAAAATAAGTATTTGGTCAATAACAAAAGTTTCTCAATACTTTGTTACAGTGCCTTGCGAAAGTATTCGGCCCCCTTGAACTTTGCGACCTTTTGCCACATTTCAGGCTTCAAACATAAAGATATAAAACTATTATTTTGTGAAGAATCAACAACAAGTGGGAAACAATCAAGAAGTGGAACGACATTTATTGGATATTTAAAAATGTTTTAACAAATCAAAAACTGAAAAATTGGGCGTGCAAAATTATTCAACCCCTTTACTTTCAGTGCAGCAAACTCTCTCCAGAAGTTCAGTGAGGATCTCTGAATGATCCAATGTTGACCTAAATGTGTAATCAAGTCTCCGTATAAATGAACCTGCACTGTGATAGTCTCAGAGGTCCGTCAAAAGCGCAGAGAGCATCATGAAGAACAAGGAACACACCAGGCAGGTCCGAGATACTGTTGTGAAGAAGTTTAAAGCCGGATTTGGATACAAAAAGATTTCCCAAGCTTTAAACATCCCAAGGAGCACTGTGCAAGCGATAATATTGAAATGGAAGGAGTATCAGACCACTGCAAATCTACCAAGACCTGGCCGTCCCTCTAAACTCATACAAGGAGAAGACTGATCAGAGATGCAGCCAAGAGGCCCATGATCACTCTGGATGAACTGCAGAGATCTACAGCTGAGGTGGGAGACTCTGTCCATAGGACAACAATCAGTCGTATATTGCACAAATCTGGCCTTTATGGAAGAGTGGCAAGAAGAAAGCCATTTCTTAAAGATATCCATAAAAAGTGTTGTTTAAAGTTTGCCACAAGCCACCTGGGAGACACACCAAACATGTGGAAGAAGGTGCTCTGGTCAGATGAAACCAAAATTGAACTTTTTGGCAACAATGCAAGACGTTATGTTTGGCGTAAAAGCAACACAGCTCATCACCCTGAACACACCATCCCCACTGTCAAACATGGTGGCGGCAGCATCATGGTTTGGGCCTGCTTTTATTCAGCAGGGACAGGGAAGATGGTTAAAATTGATGGGAACATGGATGGAGCCAAATACAGGACCATTCTGGAAGAAAACCTGATGGAGTCTGCAAAAGACCTGAGACTGGGACGGAGATGTGTCTTCCAACAAGACAATGATCCAAAACATAAAGCAAAATCTACAATGGAATGGTTCAAAAATAAACATATCCAGGTGTTAGAATGGCCAAGTCAAAGTCCAGACCTGAATCCAATCGAGAATCTGTGGAAAGAACTGAAAACTGCTGTTCACAAATGCTCTCCATCCAACCTCACTGAGCTCGAGCTGTTTTGCAAGGAGGAATGGGAAAAAAATGTCAGTCTCTCGATGTGCAAAACTGATAGAGACATACCCCAAGTGACTTACAGCTGTAATCGCAGCAAAAGGTGGCGCTACAAAGTATTAACTTAAGGGGGCTGAATAATTTTGCACGCCCAATTTTTCAGTTTTTGATTTGTTAAAAAAGTTTGAATGATTGTGACCCACTTGTTGATTCTTCACAAAAAAATACAGTTTTATATCTTTATGTTTGAAGCCTGAAATGTGGCAAAAGGTCGCAAAGTTCAAAGGGGCCGAATACTTTCGCAAGGCACTGTATATACCCTTTGTTGGCAATGACAGAGATCAAACGTTTTCTGTAAGTCTTCAAGGTTTTCACACACTGTTGCTGGTATTTTGGCCCATTCCTCCATGCAGATCTCCTCTAGAGCAGTGATGTTTTGGGGCTGTTGCTGGGCAAAACAGACTTTCAACACCCTCCAAAGATTTTCTATGGGGTTGAGATCTGGAGACTGGCTAGGCCACTCCAGGACCTTGAAATGCTTCTTACAAAGCCACTCCCTCATTGCCCGGGCGGTGTGTTTGGGATCATTGTCATACTGAAAGACCCAGCCACGTTTCATCTTCAATGCCCTTGCTGATGGTAGGCTTTGTTACTTTGGTCCCAGCTCTCTGCAGGTCATTCACTAGGTCCCCCCGCGTGGTTCTGGGATTTTTGGTCACCGTTCTTGTGATCATTTTGACCACACGGGGTGAGATCTTGCGTGGAGCCCCAGATCGAGGGAGATTATCAGTGGTCTTGTATGTCTTCCATTCCCCAATTAATTGCTCCCACAGTTGATTTCTTCAAACCAAGCTGCATACCTATTGCAGATTCAGTCTTCCCAGCCTGGTGCAGGTCTAGCATTTTGTTTCTGGTGTCCTTTGACAGCTCTTTGGTCTTGGCCATAGTGGAGTTTGGAGGGTGACTGTTTGAGGTTGTAGACAGGTGTCTTTTATACTGATAACAAGTTCAAACAGGTGCCATTACTACAGGTAACGAGTGGAGGACAGAGGAGCCTCTTAAAGAAGTTATAGGTGAAGTTGTAGGTGACCAAATACTTATTTTCCACCATAATTTGCAAATAAATTCATAAAAAATCCTACAATGTGATTTTCTGGATTTTTTTCTCCTCATTTTTGTCTGTCATAGTTGAAGTGTACCTATGATGAAAATTACAGGCCTCATCTTTTTAAGTGGGAGAACTTGCACAATTGGTGGCTGACTAAATACTTTTTTGCCCCACTGTATATGTTATTGTTAGCAACTAGTAGGAAGTTCACACTCAGAATTAAGATGCTAGATCCAGGCAAAAATTAGGCTAGATGTGTCAATTCAAAGTAAATTAGCGAGAAAACATATATAGATTGATGTAGCCATAAGAACCTGACTTACGTAAATTTCTTCTCTAGTTGGAACAGAGCTATGCCAGAACGTGGACAGCGCGGAATATGGCTAGGAAAATGTACCTCAATCCAGTGACAGAATATGTCACTGTACTCTTAATTTCTCCCAAATGATAATTGTTTAATCGATAAGATTGAAATATTGCCAATTTTTTATTAAACTGCCTTTTTCGTCAGCCTGATAGGCTAGCAAATGCTATAGCAGTCCATTGAATCCCAAGAAAATGCAACGCTTAGCATTGGGGGGTGTAGTAGCTACCTTAAGTGTTGTAAAATCCAGCGGATTGCTTTAACATTAGCTGTCCACATTCTGGCATAACACACTCTTCCGACTAGCTCTCAAAAACTTGAGGGAGCATTTTGCCTTCTCCTTACAGTTGTCAGCGTCACCCACAACTGGCTCGCGTGACCTACAATCCCAACTGTTTTGAAGTTTAGAAACGTAAATAATCGTTGCTTGCGATACAGCTTTCGAAAACATTTAGTCCTTATTGAGAAAGAAGCATTAAAATAAAAAATATACAATTACTGAAGCAGTGTTGCACAGATCCATACAGCTATGGGTGGCTCCATCCAACCTAACTACACCTGAGTTACGCTTACACACAAGTGTTTGGAGCACGCTAGATAGCTAATTAGCACAGGTGGTCGCTTCTGTGGTTGTGGTCCAAACACTTAAAAGACCCACCCTATCCCCTCAGCCCTCAAATTAAGTGGACACTTCTGATGACATCTCATGAGTATAAACTTACTCGTTCATCCCACGATGATTGTGTTTTCAGCCACCAGTAGCTTGTGGGTTACTTATATGCCCTAGAGTCAATTATGAGTGCACGTCTACTTAAATTGGGCCCCCGAGCTGACAAGGTACAAATCTGTCGTTCTGCCCCTGAACAGGCAGTTAACCCACTGTTCCTAGGCCGTCATTGAAAATAATAATTTGTTCTTAACTGACTTGCCTGGTTATATAAAGGTAAATACATTTATTAAATATATCATTATTAATATACACCTACTGTATGATAGCTAGCAAATTAATTAGCTAACTGATGTTAGACTGCCTAGCTAGAACTTCTGCAGGAAAATGTTTTACTTCTACAATTTCCAAAAGATAACCAAACAAAAACATATTTACTTTTAAGAGATGTGTTTGTGCCTTCATGTGCATTAGCAGCACAATTTCCAACTTATTTGCATTCGTTTTTACTTGCACTTGTATGTTGACTTCTCCATTGATGTTGTTTTTACGTTTTCGCAGATTTCTTATCGGATGTATAATTGTCACAAATTGAATTATGGGGAGTTTCAGGCCCCGGAGTGAACATAATTGTACACTAGCAAAGCCGACTAAAAAACAAGGGCTGAGGGGCTTACGTTGCAAACTTCCCTTGCTTGGCTAATCATTTGGACACCCCTCCAAGATGGCAACGGGGATTTTAAGTGGACGAGGGTGTGTCTTAAGTGTTTGGACAGAAGCCTGTCTTCAATAAACAAGCGCTGTAACATGGAGAAATGGCTGTGTGGGAACACTAACCATATAAAAAGTTTATATTTTTTCGACATTTTGTTTATTTTTCCTTTGCTGATATACACGATATGTTCCTTATGTTTCCAAAACAGTACCCCAAGCGATGCGTGTTAATCTTTAGAGCAAGCGTCGGGCTCTTAACAAACCTCCCGGTGACGAGATACTATTGTCAATAGGCGCTAAAGCAATTGAGGTCTATGAACTGGGTACATTCGAACTAGAGAGAAGACGAACAAAGGCCGGGTTATTATGGCTATAGATTTATGTTCTAATGGCAAACATATCTGTAGAAATTACAAGTCAGGCCAGTGGTCATTAGGACAATTAATTGAGAAACAATACGACTGTAGGCCTAGCTGCTCAATCTTACCTTACTACCGGGAACTTGCTTGACTTGCTGGGAGACATTCTTGATAAATTTCTGTTGTTTTCCACCCTTTTTGTTCTTCAAACCAAATGTCTTGTCCTATATAGATGAACAAATTGAATATCAGCAATTTAATAAAGGATTTAACGTTAGTTGGCAGGCTACCTAGAAGAAACCTCAACGACAAAATAATAAGGTTTCTGGCGCTAGCTATCGAAGTAGTTATAGTAGCTGACTAACTAGCTAACTTTACCGACAAATATGTGAGATAACTAGCTAGCCAACCTTTCATTGGTGTTACAACTACTAACTAGGCAGTTAATTCAAGCCGTGGACAGACGATCACACAACTTAGCTACACTTAACATTAATTCGAATAAATACGATTGTAACCTTTGCTAGTTACTGTCTGCAGCTAACAAGCTACATCATGCAAGCACAAGTTAGCTACCAGTAGCTACCACGTTCTTAAAAAGGGATTAGCATAAGAACGCTAACGTTCGTTGGGTTGGTACATAGCAAATAACGGTTGGAGTGTTCTGCTTTCAACAATACGTGGTATAACTAGCTAGAATCTAACGTTATCTGTCTAACTTACTAGCTTCACAAAATAACATTTGAACGTTACTGTAACTTAGCTAGCTAACTAGCTTAGCATTATCCCATGTAATTTGGATCTCGTGCGCAAAAGGGATTTCACCTCAATGATCTTTTCCTTCTTCTTTTCTTGCGTTTTTTTACTACCTGCGGCAGCTTGAACTGGTTTCTTCGGAGGCATAGTGAATGATGTAACTATATTTTGGAATTATTATATTACGATAGCCACCGCTACATGCAGTACTAACAGGCCACTCCGTGACAACTTGTTACCAAGTTGACGCTGAATGATGTCAGCGGTAATTTTTCTTCTTCCTAGGTGTTTTTTGGGGCGGTTGGCATCCAACATAATGGTGCATTACCGACACCTACTGTGCTGGAGAGTTTTGACCATCGTTTAACGTCCTCGTTCCTCAACGGTTGTCACTCTATACCACAACCACAAAGTCAAAATCGTGGCTACATCGTACAAATTCATGAAATGTACACTAGAGGACGAACAAAAACACGTCTGCACTGCTACGCCAGCTTGGATTGAGGTATCTAGCTTAGATTGTAGGACGGCCGTTAAGCATATCCCAATTTATGTCACCTAGCAGTACAAACTCTTACAATAGATGGGGGGGCAATCAATTCACAAATGGTGTCCAGGGCACAGCTCAGAGCTGAGGGGGGTCTATAACAAGCGGCAACAGTGAGGGACTTATTTCTGGGGAGATGGATATTTTAAAAGTAGAAGCTCGAACTGTTTGGGCATAGACCTGGATAGTATGAAAGAACTCTGCAGGCTATCTCTACAGTAGATTGCAATTCCGCTGCTTTTAGCAGTTCTGTCTTGACGGAAAATGTAATTGCTGATGGACATTTCCAAATTTTTGGTGGCCTTCCTAAGCCAGGATTCAGACACGGACGGCTAGGACACCAGAGTTGGTGAAGTGTGCTAAAGCAGTGAATAAAGCAAACTTAGGGAGGTGGCTTCTGATGTTAACATGCATGAACCCAAGGCTTTTACGGTTGCAGAAGTCAACAAATGAGAGCGCCTGGGGACACACGGGGCCTGGGTTAACCTCTACATCACCAGAGGAAGAGTAGGATGAGGGTATGCTAAAGGCTATAAGAACTGGTCGTCTAGTGCTTTGGGAACAGAGAATAAAAGGAGCACATTTCTGGGCGTGGTAGGGTAGATTCAGGGCAAAGTGTATAGACAATGGTATGGTAGGGTGCGTGTACAGTGGGGGTAAACTTAGGCGTTGAGTGACGATGAGAGAGATTACATCTCTGGAGGCGCCAGTTAAGCTAGGTGCGGTCTCGGGAATGTGTGTGTGTGGGGGGGGGGGGGGGGGGGGGGGCGGCTATCTGAGGCATGTTGAGCAGGACTAGGGGCTCTCCAGTAAAATAAAACAATGAGCTCTGCCCTAAACAACAGTATACATGTTGACATTAGAGAAAGGCATAAAGTGTTGATTGGGAGAGCTAAGACAACAACGGGTAAACAGCTAGGACAACAACAGCGGGTAAATGGCGATGAATGGGCAGAGAGGGTCAGTTAGCTTACACACAGGGCCGGCCTGAGTTCAAGGCTGTGGCCGACAGATAAACAGAATGAAGTACCGTGTTAATGAACAGTATTTCATTTTTTTGTGTGCTATTTCTTTCATTATCATCCCAGGAAATGTTTTTTAGTTATTACATACAGCCGGAAATAACTTTTTTATATCAGAGCGGTGGTAACTAACCAGCATTACGACCGGGAATACGGCTTTCCCGAATTGGCTCCTTTGTACCCCGCAGGGCAATTTAACTGATTCCAGAGCCTGATCCAAAACACCTCAGGCTAAGAAGAGGTATTCAGAGTGGACTACTAGTCCGACTCAGGAGGCGCGCACACAATCCACCGCTTCAGAGTATATTACTCGCTAACGTTCAGTCTCTGGATAATAAAGTAGACAAGCGCAGGGCAAGAATCTCCTTCCACAGAGACATCAGGTCTCTCTTGGAACATACTGTCTTTGTACATACAGCCAGCTGGGTTCTCAGTATATTGTGCAGACAGGAATAAAGCTCTCCGGGAAGAAGAAAGACAGGGGTGTTTATTTCACAATTAACCACTCATGGTGTGATTGTGATAACATACAGAAACTCAAGTCCTTTTGTTCACCCGACCTAGAGTACCTCACAATCAAATGCTGACCGTATTACCTCCCAAGAGAAATATCTTCGGTTATAGTCACAGCCATGTATATTCCCCTTCAAGCCGATACCACGACAGCCCTCAAAGAATTTCCACTGGACTTTATGCAAACTGGAAACCACATATCCTGAGGCCACATTTACCCACTACCCACTACACTAATTATTGCATCTGAGCTCCTAGAGTGTGCGGCTCTCCTTAAAAAAAATATAAATAAAATAAACACACAACACACACATCTAAGTAAAGGAATGAAATTAGAATATATAAATATATGGTCGAGCAATGTCAGAGTGGCATAGACTAAGATACAGTAGAATAGAATACAGTATATACATATGACATGAGTAATGCAAAATATGTAAACATTGTTAAAGTAACTGGTGTTCCATTAATTAAAGTGGCCAGTGATTTAAAATAAAAAAAAAACACTTCAGTGGAACCCACAGGGCAAGACAGGAAGGAAGAAATGGATAATGACTAATGAAGAGGAGATGAAGAAGAACGGAATCATCTCAAATTAAGTGAAGCAAACGGCCCAGAACAGGGTTCAGCAGTGATGCACTGTTGACACCTTATGCTTAGTTTAGGAGCTCAAATGAATGTCAACTCATATAGGGAGGGATTTCACCACCCCCCTGCTGGACCAGAAGTAATGTTGCCAACACTGACCTTACATTTTTTAGGAGTTATAAGGAATAACTCTACTCATCATTCAAGCCACGTAGGGAGGGATTTAACACCACCTACTGGATGAGAAGTGCTATTCACAATGGCCACAGACTCCTCTACGCTCAACCAGTGCAATTTTCACAAGTATACGGTAAAAAAAGCTACAACAACAGATCATCAAATAGGCAGTGGTTTCAAAACTAAACACATTATCAAGTAGAGTACACCAAATCATAGTTACTTTTTCATCAACAAATACATGCATCACATTGCAATACATGTTCTTATAAAGTCATTGCTTTCCAATGCTCACATTACTTTTGTTATGATATTATTTTTAATTTGTTAATTACTTAATCCGACTGCTCTAAATTCATAATCACTAAACCGTTTGGTGTTAACCTACAGATTTTTTTTACTGCTTTGTCTAATGCAGGATTGGAACACTACATCATGAAATTGTCTGTTGGTGAAGTATAACATGAGGGTAACTTAAATTGTACTACTTTATAAAAAACTTTTCTCTCTAACCTAGTGCATTATTTATCTGTATGCTCCCCTACTGGTATATGTAAATTAAAACACTTTCTAGATGCCATTACATTATATAGCCTGTATATAACTTTTTCTCAGTGACTAAATATTCCATGAAAGCACCTCAAATAGTTTTGTTGCAGTGAATTAAAAAGTTGAAATGAGACAGATGACCTTATTTGCTGAGCAAGAGTGTGCGCATCCAGGGAAAGTGTTGGAAAAAAACATTGCCGACATAAAGTGGTTTCTGTGAGAATTACAGGAGGGGGGTTATATAGATTTTGGGGTCTATTGGATGAGGGGTGTACTGAACTGTGCCTATAGCATGTCAAAATTCCCTCAAACGGGAAATAGCCCATGCCAACTGGGCTGAGGCGCTGTCCATTTCAGCACCACGGAGCTCCGCTAATTCCTGTCTCATGAGTGGAGATGCAGCAGAAGCCAGCTCTCCATTTAATGGTGCTGAATACAGCAATGCATGCGCAGAGTCTTCCTTTCTACTTCCCAATTTTTCCAATTGTTTGGTTCCACTTTTTTGGTCTGCCATGCGTCTTTGACTATTGTAGATAATCCCTTTGGATTGATGCCTTTTATTTCAACAGGTTATGTCGTTTTGACCGCTGTTTTGTCCCGCGTAGTTTGCATTCGCCAGGTGGTTTATGCCCCAATAACTTTAGTTCTTTGATGTTGGCATTTAACCTGCAGGCTGTATTTAGGGCCTTTAATGTCTTTTCATTTTGTGAAGCTGTCGAGATGTCAAGAAGTTTCGATTTATGAGAAATTCTTCTTTTATGTAGTTGATTTATCAACACTGTAAAAAAAATGTTTTTGCTGCCTAGTAGATTTTGTCAACAAAAAAATAAAATAATAATAATATACTCATGAAACTGTTTTCTATATCTGTGCACTAATATTTTACGTTAATTGTTAAGGGAATTTTTATCTATAAATGACTAATTATGTATACATTTCAATCAGGATGTACTAATCAGAATACAATTATGGTACTGTATATGTACTAATCAAAAATACTAAATGTTACTGGATATGTATGAATTTTCTTATCTGATCCCAGTACTGAAGTGAATGTGGTATAGAGTTTAGTAACAATGACAGTCTGTTCCTTTGTACAAATGAATGAACTATCTCCAGATGGCAGGGACGGACTATCTCCAGACTGTCTAGAATGCTAATTTACACTGACTGACCTTGGCTCTAGGCGAGGAGGGAAGGCTTGAGAACTAATAGGGCCTTTCTACCAGTGTCAAGAAGAGATGGAACATTTAGAAAACGCTGACATAATTTTCAGTTTATAACCTGTGGTAAAAAGTGTATGTACCCAGTACTCTCTTGAATTAAACGCTGTTACCTGACTTTTAAGACCGGGGCTCTGTCCATTCTTATAAAATATAGGGTCTTACAAACCCTTCGAATGCATTGACAGAGTGTTTAATTTTGATTGGGAATAAAAACAGAGGAATATAGAATTCCTTTAACATTAATAAAAACATGAAGACTAAATCCTACTTCAGAAGGCTTCTTAAAATCTAAGCATATTGTATAAATCACTCCAAAGAGAGAAGAGTGTACTCAATGGGAGTCATTAGGATCTAATATTCTCCATTGTGAAGTTGTCATATGCTGAGGCAGTAAAGAAAGTAGAGGAAGATGGGGCAAGGGGAGGGATCCTGAGAGGAGTAGTGTGATACATTGGAAGTCAAGGATCCAGTTACAGAGGGAGGTGTTTACTCCCAGGGACCTTAGCTTAGTGATGAGCTTTGAGGGAACTATGGTGTTGAATGCTGAGCTGTAGTCAATGAATAGCTTTCTCTCATAGGTGTTCCTTTTGTCCAGGTGGGAAAGGGCAGTGTGGAGTGCAATAGAGACTGCATCATCTGTGGATCTGTTGGTGCGGTATTCAAATTGGAGTGGGTCTAGGGTTTCTGGGATAATGGCGTTGATGTGAGCCATAACCAGACTTTCAAAGCATTTCATGGCTGCAGACGTGAGTGCTACGGGCCGGTAGTAATTTAGGCAGGTTACCTTAGTGTTCTTGGGCACAAGGACTATGGTGGTCTGCTTGAAACATGTTGGTATTACAGACTCAGACAGGGAGAGGTTGAAAATGTCAGTGAATACACTTGCCAGTTGGTCAGTTCATGCTCGGAGTACACGTCCTGGTAATCTGTCTGGCCCAGTGGCCTTGTGATTGTTGACCTGTTTAAAGTTCTTACTCACATCGGCTGCAGAGAGAGTGATCACACAGCCGTCCAGAACAGCTGATGCACTCTTGCATGTTTCAGTGTTACTTGCCTCGAAGCGAGCACAGAAGTTATTTAGCTCGTTTGGTAGGCTCGTGTCACTGGGAAGCTCTCGGCTGTGCTTCCCTTTGTAGTCTGTAATAGTTTGCAAGCCCTGCCACATCCAACGGGTGTCAGAGCTGGTGTAGTACGATTCGATCTTAGTCCAGTATTGATGCTTTGCCTGTTTGATGGATTGTCAGAGGGCACAGCGGGATTTCTTATAAGTTTCCAGGTTAGATTCCCAATCCTTGAAAGCGGCAGCTCTACCCTTTAGCTCAGTGCAAATGTTGCCTGTAATCCATGGCTTCTGGTTGGGGTACGTACGTACAGTCACCGTGGGTCCCAAGTTCTCTGTGCACTTATTGATAAAGGTAGTGACTGATGTGGTATACCAATGCCATCGGAAGAATCGCGGAATATATATTCCAGCCTGTGTTCGCAAAACAGTACTGTAGGTTAGCATTTGGATCATCTGACCACCTTTTGAATTAGACACATTTTTCAGCACATTTTTGTAAACATGACCAAAAATGTTTTTTTTTAAGGACTATCGGCCATGTTCAGGAAAAAGGGCTGAAAAATATGTTTCAAATTCGTGACGCGTTTCTGGGTAACGAACTTGAAACATATTTTTCACCACTTTTTCGAAGAACTAGCGGCGTGACAGAGAGCCTAAAAATATATTTTCGACCATGCCAATGAAAAAGTGCTGAAAAATATGTTTCAAATTTGTGACCCAGAAACGGTGTCTCCTGTCAAGCCGAACTTGCGGAATTCCGGATGGGAGCTAAAAAGAGATTTTAAACCACTTTCATGAAAAAATGCTGAAAATTGTGTTTCAAATTTGTGACCCAGAAACGGTGTCTCCCGTCATGCCGAACTAGCGACTTGCCAAACGGAGCCTAAAAAAAGATTTGCGACCACGTTTATAAAAAAGTGCTGAAAAAATGTCTCAAATTTGTGAAATCAGAACATTGTCTCACGTCATGCCGGACTAGCGGCATGCCGGATGGTACCAAAAAGATGTGGTTATTGTTTGATAGGAACACTGTGAACACTGTGGACAATTTTCAGCTAGTTTCAACCATGACATACAGAAATAAACACTTTTCCACAAACAAGGTCTAAATCATGTTTGATGCACTCTGGATGTAATTTTTTGTTGTTGTACTGTTTAAACTGGATGATATGAACACTGTGGACAATTTTCAGCAAGTTTCAACCATGAAAAGGAGAAATAAACACTTTTCCATTAACAAGGTCTAAATCAAGTTTGATTCACTCTGTAAGTTAAAAAAAATGTTCAGTACTGTTTGAAATAGATGATAGGAACACTGGACAATATTCAGCAAGCTGCAACCATGAAATACAGAAATAAACACTTTTCCATCAACAAGGTCAAAATCAAGTTTGATTCACTCTCTAAGTAAACATTTGTGCAGTGCTCTTTAAAACTAGATGATAGGGACACCGTGGACAATTTACAGCAAGGTGCAATCAAGAAATACAGAAATAACCACTTTTCCATAAATAAACAAGGTCTAAATCATGTTTGATGCACTGTTCAGTATGTATTTTTTTTTTGCTGTACTGTTTAAACTAGATGATAGAAACACTGTGGACAATTTTCAGCAAGGTGCAATCAAGAAATACAGATAACCACTTTTCCATAAACAAGGTCTAAATCATGATTGATGCACTCTGTAAGTAATTTTTTGCAGTACTGTTTAAACTAGATCATAGGAACACAGTGGACAATTTTCAGCAAGATTCAACCATGAAAAGGAGAAATAAACACTTTTCCATAAACAAGGTCTATATCATGTTTGATGCACTCTGTAGGTTAAAAACAATTCAGTACTGTTTAAACTAGATGATAGGAACACTATGGACAATTTTCAGCAAGCTGCAACCATGAAATACAGAAATAAACACTTTTCCATAAACAAGGTCAAAATCAAGTTTGATTCACTCTCTAAGTAAACATTTGTGCAGTGCTGTTTAAAACTAGATGATAGGGACACCATGGACAATTTATAGCAAGTTTCAACCATGAAATACAGAAATAACCACTTTTCCATAAACAAGGTCTAAATTATGTTTGATGCACTCTGGATGTCATTTTTCTTTTGCAGTACTGTTTAAACTAGACGTCAAGAACACTGTGCACAATTTTCAGCAAGTTGCAAAATTGAAATACAGAAATAACCACTTTCCAATAATCAAGGTCTAAATCATGTTTGATGCACTCTGGGTGTATTTTTTTTTGCCGTACTGTTTATTCAGGATGATATGAACACTGTGGACAACTTTCAGCAAATTTTAACATTGAAATACAGAATTAAACACTTTTCAATAAACAAGCTCTAAATCATGTTTGATGACCTCTGGATGTATTTTTTTTGCTGTACTGTTAATTCAGGATGATATGAACACTGTCTGTGGACAATTTTTAGCAAATTTCTACATTGAAATACAGAAATAAACACTTTTCCGGAAACAAGGTCTTAATCATGTTTGATGCACTCTGGATGTATTTTTGTTGTTGTTGCTGTACAGGTTATTCAGGATGAAATTAACACTGTGGACACTTTTCAGCAAGTTGCAACATTGAAATACAGAGATAAAAACATTTTCCGAAAACAAGGTCTAAATCATGTTTGATGCACTCAGGATGTACTTTTTTTTTGCTGTACTGTTAATTCAGGATGATCTGAACACTGTCTGTGGACAATTTTCATTAAATTTCTACATTGAAATACAGAAATAAACCCTTCTCTGAAAACAAGGTCTAAATCATGTTTGATGCACTCTGGATATATATTTTTTGCTGTACATGTTATTCAGGATGATATTAACACTGTGGACAATTTTCAGCAAATTTTAACATTGAAATACAGAATTAAACACTTTTCTAAAAACAAGGTCTAAATCAGGTGTGATGCACTCTGGATTTTTATATTTTGCTGTACAGGTTATTCAGGATGATATGAACACTGTGGACAATTTTCAGCTAATTTTAACATTGAAATACAGAAATAAACACTTTTCTAAAAACAAGGTCTAAATCATGTTTGATGCACTCTGGATGTATTTTTTTGCTGTACTGTTTATTCAGAATGATATGAACACTGTGCACAATTTTCAGCAAGTTGCAAAAATGAAAAACAGAAATAACCACTTTTCAAAAATCAAGGTCTAAATCATGTTTGATGTACTCTGGGTGTATTTTTTTTTTTGCTGTACTGTTTATTCAGGATGAAATGAAGACTGTGGACAATTTATTTATAAAATTTCAACAATGAAATACAGAAATAAACACTTTTCCAAAAACAAGGTCTACAGTGCCTTGCGAAAATATTCGGCCCCCTTGAACTTTGCAACCTTTTGCCACATTTCAGGCTTCAAACATAAAGATATAAAACTGTATTTTTTTTGTGAAGAATCAACAAGTGGGACACAATCATGAAGTGGAACGACATTTATTGGATATTTCAAATTGGATTTCAAAAACTGAAAAATTGGGCGTGCAAAATTATTCAGCCCCTTTACTTTCAGTGCAGCAAACTCTCTCCAGAAGTTCAGTGAGGATCTCTGAATGATCCAATGTTGACCTAAATGACTAATGATGATAAATACAATCCACCTGTGTGTAATCAAGTCTCCGTATAAATGCACCTGCACTGTGATAGTCTCAGAGGTCCGTTAAAAGCGCAGAGAGCATCATGAAGAACAAGGAACACACCAGGCAGGTCCGAGATACTGTTGTGAAGAAGTTTAAAGCCGGATTTGGATACAAAAAGATTTCCCAAGCTTTAAATATCCCAAGGAGCACTGTGCAAGCGATAATATTGAAATGGAAGGAGTATCAGACCACTGCAAATCTACCAAGACCTGGCCGTCCCTCTAAACTTTCAGCTCATACAAGGAGAAGACTGATCAGAGATGCAGCTAAGAGGCCCATGATCACTCTGGATGAACTGCAGAGATCTACAGCTGAGGTGGGAGACTCTGTCCATAGGACAACAATCGTCGTATATTGCACAAATCTGGCCTTTATGGAAGAGTGGCAAGAAGAAAGCCATTTCTTAAAGATATCCATAAAAAGTGTTGTTTAAAGTTTGCCACAAGCCACCTGGGAGACACACCAAACATGTGGAAGAAGGTACTCTGGTCAGATGAAACCAAAATTGAACTTTTTGGCAACAATGCAAAACGTTATGTTTGGCGTAAAAGCAACACAGCTGAACACATCATCCCCACTGTCAAACATGGTGGTGGCAGCATCATGGTTTGGGCCTGCTTTTCTTCAGCAGGGACAGGGAAGATGGTTAAAATTGATGGGAAGATGGATGGAGCCAAATACAGGACCATTCTGGGAGAAAACCTGATGGAGTCTGCAAAAGACCTGAGACTGGGACGGAGATTTGTCTTCCAACAAGACAATGATCCAAAACATAAAGCAAAATCTACAATGGAATGGTTCAAAAATAAACATATCCAGGTGTTAGAATGGCCAAGTCAAAGTCCAGACCTGAATCCAATCGAGAATCTGTGGAAAGAACTGAAAACTGCTGTTCACAAATGCTCTCCATCCAACCTCACTGAGCTCGAGCTGTTTTGCAAGGAGGAATGGGAAAAAATGTCAGTCTCTTGATGTGCAAAACTGATAGAGACAAACCCCAAGCGACTTACAGCTGTAATCGTAGCAAAAGGTGGCGCTACAAAGTATTAACTTAAGGGGGCTGAATAATTTTGCACGCCCAATTTTTCAGTTTTTGATTTGTTAAAAAAGTTTGAAATATCCAATAAATGTCGTTCCACTTCATGATTGTGTCCCGCTTGTTGTTGATTCTTCACAAAAAAATACAGTTTTATATCTTTATGTTTGAAGCCTGAAATGTGTAAAAAGTTCGCAAAGTTTAATGGGGCCGAATACTTTCGCAAGGCACTGTAGTATCTTTATTAAAGAACATGAATAACCACCACGCTGCATTTTGGTCCGCCTCTCCTTCACCACAAGAAGACCGTTACAGAATCACCCACCACAACAGGACCAAGCGGCGTGGTAACGGGCAACAGCAGCGAAAAGAGGAATGGACTTGGGACGATGTATTGGACGGAAAGGATCGCCTTCCATGGGAACAGGTGGAGGCAGCTAGGAGAGCAGAGGCAGCCGGAGAGAGGAGCCGGCGATATGAGGAAACACGGCTGGCAAGGAAGCCCGAGAGGCAGCCCCAAAAATGTATTGCACACAGGAACTATGGCGAAGCCAGGTAGGAGACCTGAGCCAACTTCCTGTGCTTACCGGGGGGCGAGAGAGTCCGGGCAGGCACCGTGTTATGCGGTGGCGCACGGTGTCCCCAGTGCGGGTGCATAGCCCGGTGCGGTACATACCAGCTCCGCGTATCGGCCGGGCTAGAGTGAGCATCGAGCCAAGTGCCATGAAGCCGGCTCTACGCATCTGGTCCCCAGTGCGTCTCCTTGGGCCGGCTTACATGGCACCAGCCTTGCGCACAGTGTCCCCGGTTCGCCTGCATAGCCCAGTGCGGGCTATTCCACCTCGCCGCACTGGCAGGGCGACCGGGACCATTCAACCGGGTAAGGTGGGGCAGACTCGGCGCTCAAGAGCTCCAGTGCGCCTGCACGGCCCGGTCTATCCGGTACCACCTCCACGCACCAGCCCTCCGGTGGCAGCCCCCCGCACCAGGCTGTCTCTCCGTCTCATCCCTACAGGTGCTCCCGCCTGTCCAGTGCTGCCGGAGTCTCCCGCCTCTCCGGCGCTGCTAGAGCCTTCCTTCTCTCCAGCGCAGCCGGAGTCTCCCGCCTGTTCGGCGCTACCAGAGCTCCCGCCCCTCAGGCCAGAGGCGCAAGAGCTCCTTAGTCCAGCGCTGCCAGAGCCTTCCTCTCCAGCGTTGCCGGAGCTTCCCGTCTGCCCAGCGCCGCCTGAGCCACCCGTCTGCCCAGCGCCGCCTGAGACACCCGTCTGCCCAGCGCCGCCTGAGCCACCCGTCTGCCCAGCGCCGCCTGAGCCACCCGTTTGCCCAGCGCCGCCTGAGCCACCCGTCTGCCCAGCGCCGCCAGTCTGCCCAGCGCCGCCAGTGCCGCCAGTCTGCCCAGCTCCGCCAGTGCCGCCAGTCAGCCAGGGGCCGCCAGTGCCGCCAGTCAGCCAGGGGCCGCCAGTCAGCCAGGGGCCGCCAGTGCCGCCAGTCAGCCAGGGGCCGCCAGTCAGCCAGGGGCCGCCAGTGCCGCCAGTCAGCCAGGGGCCGCCAGTGCCGCCAGTCAGCCCAGAGGCCGCCAGAGCCCCTCAGCCCAGAGGCACCAGAGCCCCTCAGCCCAGAGGCGCCAGAGCCTCTCTGTCCCGAGCTGCCGCCTCTCTGTCCCGAGCAGCCGCCCCTCTGTCCCGAGCAGCCGCCCCTCTGTCCCGAGCAGCCGCCCCTCTGTCCCGAGCAGCCGCCCCTCTGTCCCGAGCAGCCGCCCCTCTGTCCCGAGCAGCCGCCCCTCTGTCCCGAGCAGCTGCCCCTCTGTCCCGAGCAGCTGCACCTCTGTCCCGAGCTGCCCCTCTGTCCAGTGGGGTCATTGAGAGGGGTTGCCATGGTTAGAGAGCCACGGAGGCGGACAATGAGGCGGACTAAGACAATGGTGAAGTGGGGTCCGCGTCCCGCGCCAGAGCCGCCACCGCGGACAGACGCCCACCCAGAACCTCCCCTATAGGTCAAGGTTTTGCGGCCGGAGTCCGCACCTTTGAGGGGGGGGGGGGGGGGGGTACTGTCACGTTCTGACCTTTATTTCCTTTGTTTTGTATTTATTTTGTATGGTCAGGGCGTGAGTTGGGTGGGCAGTCTATGTTTGTTTTTCTAGATTTTGGGTATTTCTATGTTTCGGCCTAGTATGGTTCTCAATCAGAGGCAGGTGTCATTAGTTGTCTCTGATTGAGAATCATACTTAGGTAGCCTGGGTTTCACTGTGTGTTTGTGGGTGATTGTTCCTGTCTCCGTGTTTGCACCAGATAGGGCTGTTTTAGGTTTTCACGTTTCTTGTTTTTGTTAGTTTATTCATGTATAGTTCCTCAGTTAGGTGGTTAACTGATTTTTGTCCTCTGATGTCCTTGGGTAGGCAGAGGGAGTCTGGAAGGGCATCAAGGAATCTTTGTGTTGTCTGTGAACTTATAGCACAACTTTTGATGCTCCTTGGTTGGGGTCTGAGCAGATTATTTGTTGCGATTGCAAACGTAATAAAATGGAAGTCCGATAGTCCAGGATTAAGAGGAAAAACATTAAGATCCACAACATTTATTCCATGGGACAAAACTAGGTCCAGAGTATGACTGTGACAGTGAGTAGGTCCAGAGACATGTTGGACAAAACCAACTGAGTCAATTATGGCTACGAAAGCCTTTTGGAGTTGGTCTGTGGACTTTTCCATGTAATATTAAAATCACCAAAAATGAGAATATTATCTGCTATGACTACAAGGTCCGATAGGAATTCAGTGAACTCAATGAGGAACGCTGTATATGGCCCAGGAGACCTGTAAACAGTAGCTATAAAAAGTGATTGAGTAGGCTGCATAGATTTCATGACTAGAAGCTCAAAAGACGAAAACGTCATTTTTTTTTTGTAAATTGAAATTTGCTAACGTAAATGTTAGCAACACCTCCGCCTTTGCGGGATACACGGGGGATATGGTCACTAGTGTAACCAGGAGGTGAGGCCTCATTTAACACAGTAAATTCATCAGGCTTAAGCCATGTTTCAGTCAGGCCAATCACATCAAGATTATGATCAGTGATTAGTTAATTGACTATAATTGCCTTTGAAGTAAGGGATCTAACATTAAGTAGCACTATTTTGAGATGTGAGGTATCACGATCTCTTTCAATAATGACAGGAATGTAGGAGGTCTTTATCCTAGTGAGATTGCTAAGGCGAACACCGCCATGTTTAGTTTTGCCCAACCCAGGTCGAGGCACAGACACGGTCTCAATGGGGATAGCTGAGCTGAATATACTGACTGTGCTAGTGGCAGACTCCACTAAGCTGGCAGGCTGGCTAACAGCCTGCTGCCTGGCCTACACCCTATTTCATTGTGGAGCTAGAGGAATTAGAGCCCTGTCTATGTTGGTAGATAAGATGACAGCAGCCCTCCAGCTAGGATTGAGTCCGTCACTCCTCAGCAGGCCAGGTTTGGTCCTGTTTGTGGGTGAGTCCCAGAAAGAGGGCCAATTATCTACAAATTCTATCTTTTGGGAGGGGCAGAAAACAGATTTCAACCAGCGATTGAGTTGTGAGACTCTGCTGTAGAGCTCATCACTCCCCCTAACAAGGAAGGGGGCCAGAGACAATTACTCGATGCCGACACATCTTTCTAGCTGATTTACACGCTGAAGCTATGTTGCACTTGGTGACCTCTGACTGTTTCATCCTAACATCGTTGGTGCCGACGTAGATAGCAATATCTCTATACTCTCTACACTCGCCAGTTTTAACTTTAGCCAGCACCATCTTCAGATTAGCCTTAACGTCGGTAGCCCTGCCCCGTGGTAAACAGTGTATGATCGCTGGATGATTCGTTTTAAGTCTAATACTGCGGGTAATGGAGTCGCAATGACTAGGGTTTTCAATTTGTCAGAGCTAATGGTGGGAGGCTTCGGCGTCTCAGACCCTGTAACGGGAGGAGTAGAGACAAGAGAAGGCTCGGCCTCAGACTCCGACTCACTGCTTAATGGGGAAAACCGGTTGAAAGTTTCTGTCGACTGAATGAGCGACACCGGTTGAGCATTCCTACAGCATTTCCCTCCAGAAACCATGAGAAAGTTGTCCGGCTGCGGGGACCGTGCGAGGGGATTTATACTAATGTAACTATCTGTACTTACTGGTGGCACAAACACTGTTTCATCCTTTCCTACACTGAAATTACCCTTGCCTAATGATAGCGTCTGAAGCTGGGCTTGCAACACAGCTAGCTTCGCCGTAAGGCGATCATTCTCCTGTATATTACAGGACCACATCCTGATAAAGCGTCCTGAGTGAAAAAGTTGAATGAAAAAAATTTGAGTGAGGGAAAAAATAAAAATAAAAACGTCAATTAAAAAGTAAAAACCGTAAAGTTGTTAGGTAGCAAAGTGAGGTTGGCAACAGAACTCACAAAACGCACAGCAACACGTAAACAAGTCTGCAAGTTGTGACCAGGTAACCAGGTGAAACAAGGTGAAAGCCGCCTATTCTTTCTTTATTTGTTTAATACATCTTATTATTGTAATCTATTGTTTATATACTATGAGGGTTGTTGACGTCAACCGCCTGTATTCAATGGAGAGAGATGCTAAGCTACTAGCATGAATATGCATAGCGATCTGGAGACAACTCTTATAGTGTTTTTATCAAAGTTGTCGGTATGTCACGTGTCCACAACTGAAGCATTACGAAACTTCAGTTAGATAGAGTAATCCTCACTTAGCAAATAAGCCATTCATTTTGTTGTTGACCAAATTCGACACTTTCCACATTGCGTTGATAAATGTTTCCACTTGGATACAACCTACTATAGCCTACTGGCATGACCTAGAAAGCTAAAGTTTTAAAATTCCTGGATTTGAAATTAATATTTTACAAATTATCATTATTATGGATCTTCCCATCCACATGTGGGATCCCTCTCCTTTGTCGTCCTCTCTACACCAATAACAGACAACTACTCTGGGACTCCCAATCACAACTGGATGTGATACTGCCTTGATTCGAACCATGCAATGAGATGTAGTGGCTTAGACCGCTGCTTCCGTGTGTGTGTTAACTATTTAACTGCACTAGAATGCTTAAAAGGCAGAACAATTTTTAAATATTGGTTATCGGTTTCGTTTTTTGGGGCAAGGAAAATATTGGCCAAATATGTAATATCGATGCACACATCACGGACAAACTGAATTGGTCCACCCACACAGACAGCGTGGTGATGAAGGCGCAGCAGCGCCTCTTCAACCTCAGGAGGCTGAAGAAATCCGGCTTGTCACCAAAAGCACTCACAAACTTTTACAGATGCACAATCGAGAGCATCCTGTTGGGCTGTATCACCGCCTAGTACGGCAACTGCTCCGCCCACAACCGTAAGGCTCTCCAGAGGGTAGTGAGGTCTGCACAACACATCACCGGGGGCAAACTACCTGCCCTCCAGGACACCTACACCACCCAATGTCACAGGAAGGGCCATAAAGATCATCAAGGACAACAACCACCCGAGCCACTGCCTGTTTACCTCGCTATCATCCAGAAGGCGAGGTCAGTACAGGTGCATCAAAGCAGGGACCGAGAGACTGAAAAACATCTTCTATCTCAAGGCCATCAGACTGTTAAACAGCCACCACTAACATTGAGTGGCTGCTGCCAACATACTGTCTCAACTCCAACCACTTGAATAATGGAAAATGTATGTAAAAAATGTATCACTAGCCACTTTAAAACAATGCTACTTAATATAATTTTTACATACCCTACATTACTCATCTCATATGTATATACTGTACTCGATACCATCTAATGCCGTTCTGTACCATCACTCATTCATATATCTTTATGTACATATTCTTTATCCCTTTACACTTGTGTGTATAAGGTAGTTGTGGAATTGTTAGGTTTGATTATTCGTTGGTTATTACTGGTTATTACTGCATTGTCACAAGCATTTCACTACACTCGCATTAACATCTGCTAACCATGTGTATGTGACAAATAAACATTTATTTGATTTGACTAACTTGCCCTCCAAATACACCTCCAAATACACCTCCGCTATCTTCAACCAGGATCTCAGCGATCAATGCCTCATTGCTTGCATCCGTAATGGGTCTGCGGTCAAACGACCACACCTCATCACTGTCAAACACACCCTAAAATACTTCAGCGAGCAGGCCTTTCTAATCGACCTGGCCCGGGTAGCCTGGAAGGATATTGACCTCATCCCATCAGTAGAGGATGCCTGGTTGTTCTTAAAAAGTGCTTTTCTCACCGTCTTAAATAAGCATGCCCCATTCAAAAAATGTAGAACTAAGAACAGACATAGCCCCTGGTTCACTCCTGACTTGATTTCCCTTGACCAGCACAAAAACATCCTGTGGCGTACTGCATTAGCATCGAATAGTCCCTGCGATATGCAGCTATACAGGGAAGTCAGGAACCAATATACACAGTCAGTTTGAAAAAGCTAGCCTTTGCTTTCCTAACAGAAATGTTGCATCCTGCAGCATTAAATTCCTTTCAACTTTGGGACACTGTGAAATCCATGGAGAATAAGAGCACCCCCTCCCAGCTGCCTACTGCACTGAGGCTAGGAAACACTGTCACCACCGATAAAAATCTATGATAAACGAGAATTTCAAGCATTTCTCTACGGCCGGACATGCTTTCCACCTGGCTACCCCTAACCCAGCCAACAGCTCTGCACCCCCCGCAGCAACTTTCCCAAGTCCAGTCCCCCCGCCTCTCCCTCACCCAATTCCAGATAGCTGATGTTCTGAAAGAGCTGCAAATCTGGACCCCTACAATTCAGCTGGTCTAGAAAATCAGGACCCTCTCTTTCTAAAAATGATCCGCAGCAATTGTTGCAACCCTATTACTAGCCTGTTCAACCTCTCTTTCGTATCGTCTGAGATCCCCCAAAGATAGCTGTCGCGGTCATCCTCCTCTTTAAAGGGGGAGACAATCTAGACCCAGACTGTTATAGACCTATATCAATCCTGACCTCTCTTTCTAAAGTCTTCGCAAGCCAAGTGAACAAACTGATCACCGACCATTTCGAATCCCACCGTACCTTCTCCACTATGCAATCTGGCTTTCGAGCTGGTCATGGGTGCACCTCAGCCACGCTCAAGGTCCTAAATGATATCAACCGTCATCGATAAAAGACAGTACTGTGCAGCCGTCTTCATCGACCTGGCCAAGGCTTTCGACTCTGTCAATCACTGCATTCTTATCGGCAGACTCAACAGCCTTGGTTTCGCTAATGACTGCCTCGCCTGGTTCACCAACTACTTCTCAGATAGAGTTCAGTGTGTCAAATCGGAGGGCCTGTTATCCGGACCTCTGGCAGTCTCTATGGGGGTGCCACAGGGTTCAATTCTCTGGCCGACTCTTTTCCGTGTATACATCAATGATGTCGCTCTTGCTGCTGGTGATTCAGAGAGGCACAAACTCTGCAGTTGTTGTACTAATATTTGGTGTTAAGCCATTGCCAACTATGTAAAAAAAATAGCCTACATAAAGCCAACAAAGAAAAACATTGCATTCTGTAGGTAGAAAATATCCTGATAAAAATAAATACCCCCGAAATTACATTGGCTGCACATGGTCTGTCTACAACAAACTTGAAACATTGTATCAACTAATCAACTGGGTCAGCGAAACTCGGATAGCAAGCTTGCAACATTGTATAAAATATTCTAGGCCCTCAGTTTCCTGCACCAGTGAGTTCAGGACAGACACAGCTGTAGGCTATTTGTGCAAAGGATAAGAAGTAATCAGGTATTTTATGACATTTCCACTGGATCAGAGGATTACATCTTTCCATTTTATTCTAAGTGGTTATCGAAAGGGTGAGAGCTGGAAATATTTTACGAAAATACTTTGAGGAACTATTGTCATTCGCAATTGATTTTGATTAGACTTTGTTTACTTGCTGTTTGGAGGTGAATAAAAAAATACTTTGAGAAGCTCCACAACTCATTAGTGGTGGTGCGTTAAGATAATCAGAAATATTATCAGACATTCCCAAATGGGCACATTTATAGACCTACATTTGTGTGCAAGCCAGGTAGACTAGTCCTGCTTCTATATGTGTAATCAGGTGTGCGTCCTTACTCAACATTGACAGGAGTGTTTCAAACAAAAGACAATGAATAAATGGACAAAACTGACTCTTGTAGGGTCAGGTCTGGGTGGTCTGCCAGGGGCCGTTTCATTTAGTAGCCGTTTGGGTCGGTTAGGGAATGATTTTATTTCCCCATAGTATGTTGTACCGAAGATGACTGACTGAAAGGGAGTGTAACTTTGATTATAATTACACTTCCCTGAAGGAGGGAAATGAGGTACAACACCTGTTTGTCCCTACCCTTTCCTGGGTCGGTGAAATGTATTATTACATTTATTAAATTTAAGAAATAAATCCAAGCCTCACTCTCATCGCATGTGGAAGGTGGGCTTCCAGTGAGGCGTGGATTCGTGATAGTATGTTGTACCTAGTTTCCCTCCTTCAGGGAACAGTAGTTATAGTCATAACATGTGGATTTAATAGTATGTTGTACCTAGTTTCCCTCCTTCAGCGAACAGTAGTTATAGTCATAACTATGTGGTTTTAATAGTATGTTG
Source organism: Oncorhynchus mykiss (assembly GCF_013265735.2). Classification (NCBI taxonomy): domain Eukaryota; kingdom Metazoa; phylum Chordata; class Actinopteri; order Salmoniformes; family Salmonidae; genus Oncorhynchus; species Oncorhynchus mykiss. Next base: position 28,830,695 of record NC_048571.1, read on the forward strand.
TACCTAGTTTCCCTCCTTCAGGGAACAGTGGCTCCTTATGTTACGCTGGGAAAACCGTTTTCATGGGTACAGAACACTAAATAATTTCAGAGTTTCCTAAATCCAATGGTTTTTAACTGAGTCATCTGTAATCCAAGATGGGGAAGTCTTTTTTTTGTATATATTGCAATATATTTAAATCTTTTCCATTTTTAAATTAAATATACCTTCCGGCAACCCGTCTCACCCATTATGATACGGCTCTGCTATTTTTTTTTTTAGACCTTATAGCTAGAACCTCCATCAGAAGCGAGCCATCAGAAGCTAACCAGCTAATTAGCTACTAGCAATTTAGTCATTGTTAGCCACTGCTAGCGGCCTTTACCTTTTTAGCTCAGACACCAGCCGCTTTTAGCCTGGATAATACATGCCAGTCTGCACAGCGCGATATCAACCCTGAGCATATTGGACTGTTTTATCTCCTTATTCCTGCCTGTAAGCTTTGGACTATTACACCGGATAATCGCAGCTAGCTAGCTGCCACCGAGTGGCCCAGCCCCGAAGCTAGCCTTGAGCCAGGCCCATCTCCCGGCCTGCTCAGTGGACCCTATGATCACTTGACTACACAGCTGATGCCTCCCAGACTCTTCACTAAGATGACTAGAAGCCACTACATCACCGGATTCCTGCCGTAAGTTCTGGACATTTACACAGGATTGGCTTTAGTGGCTAACACCCTTGTCCCGAAGCTAGCACCAGTTAGCCTCGAGCCAGGTGCTTCTCCCGTCCTACAATCCAAGCTAAATGCCCTCAATTTCACACAAATTATCAAGGAACCCACCAGCGATTATTGCCTGCATCCGTTATGGGTCTGCGGCCAAACGACCACCCCTCATCATTGTCAAACGCTCCCTAAAACACTTCTGCAAGCAGGCCCGTGTATCTTGGAAGGATATCGACCTTCTCTCTTCAGTAGAGTATGCCTGGTTGTTCTTTAAAAGTAATTTCCTCACCACCTTAAAAATAAGCATGCCCCTTTCAAAAAATTTAGAACTAAGAACAGATATAGCCCTTGGTTCACTCCAGACCTGACTGCCCTCGGCCAGCACAAAAACATCCTGTGACGTACTGCACTAGCATCGAATAGTCCCCGCGATATGCAACTTTTCAGAGAAGTCAGGAACCAATACACACAGTCAGTTAGGAAAGCAAAGGCTAGCTTTTTCAAACAGAAATTTGCATCCTGTAGCTCTAACTCCAAACAGTTTTGGGACACCGTAAAGTCCATGGAGAATAAGAGCACCTCATCCCAGGAAACACTGTCAGCACCGATAACTTGAGAATTTCAAGAAGCATTTCTCTACGGCTGGCCATACTTTCCTCCTGGCTACCCCAACCCCGGCCAACAGCTCCGCACCCCCTGCAACTACTTGCCCAAACCTCCACAGCTTCTCCTTCACCCAAATCCAGATAGCTGATTTTCTGAAAGAGCTGCAAAACCTGGACCCGTACAAATCATCTGGGCTAGACAATCTGGACCCTCTCTTTCTAAATTTATCTGCCTCCATTGTGCTACCCCTATTACCAGTCTGTTCAACCTCTCTTTCGTATCGTCCGAGATTCCTAAAGATTGGAATGCTGCCGCGGTCATCATCCTCTTCAAAGGGGGTGTCACTCTAGACCCAATCTGTTACAGACCTGTATCCATCCTGCCCTGCCTTTCTAAAGTCTTCGAAACCCAAGTTAACAAACAGATCACTGACCATTTTGAATCTCACTGTACCTTCTCTGCTGTGCAATCCGGTTTCCGAGTTGGTCACGGGTGCACCTCAGCCATGCTCAAGGTACTAAACAATATCATAACTGCCGTCTTCATTGACCTGGCCAAGGCTTTCGACTCTGTCAATCTCCATATTCTTATCGGCAGACTCAACAGCCGATAAGAACAACCGATCCGATCAATAACAACCGATCGCTGCCCCCACCTGCACGACTAGCATCACTACTCTGGACTGTTCTGACTTAGAATATGTGGGAGACTACAATACCTAGGTGTCTGGTTAAACTCACCTTCCAGACTAATATTTAGCATCTCCAATCCAAAATTAAATCTAGAAACGGCTTCCTATTTTGCAATAAAGCCTCCTTCATTCACGCTGCCAAATATACCCTCGTAAAACTGATCCTACCGATCCTTGACTTTGGCGATGTCATTTACAAAATAACCTCCAACACTCTACTCAGAAAATTGGATGCAGTCTATCACAGTGCCATCTGTTTTGTCACTAATGCCCCATATACCACCCACCACTGCGACCTGTATGCTCTTGTCGGCTGGCCCTCGCTACATATTCGTCGCCAAACCCATTGGCTCCAGGTCATCTATAAGTCTTTGCTAGGTAAAGCTCTGCCTTAACTCAGCTCACTGGTCACCATAGCAACACCCACCCGTAGCACGAGCTCCAGGATGTTTGGTCATCTCCAAAGCCAACACCTCCTTTGGTCGCCTTTCCTTCCAGTTCTCTGCTGCCAATGACTGGAACGAATTGGAAAAATCGCTGAAGTTGGACTTATATCTCCCTCACTAACTTTAAGCATCAGCTATCTGAGCAGCTTACCGATCGCTGCAGCTGTACACAGCCCATCTGTAAATAGCCCATCCAACTACCTACCTCATCCCCATGTTTTAATTTACTTTTATTGCTCCTTTGAACACCAGTATTTCTACTTGCACATCATCTGCACATCTATCTCTCCAGTGTTAATTTGCTAAATTGTAATTACTTCGCTACTATGGCCTATTTATTGGCTTACCAATGGTATTCCATTTGCACACACTATATAGATTTTTCTATTGTGTTATTGACTGTTCGTTTGTTTATCCCACGTGTAACTCCGTGTTGTTTTTGTCACACTCCTTTGTTTTATCTTGGCCAGGTCACAGTTGTAAATGAGAACTTGTTCTCAACTGGCCTACCTGGTTAAATAAGGGTGAAATATTATATATTTTTTTAAATAAACAAATATCGTAACTTTATTGACAACACCCAAATGGATACTGTCATTAACGCGGTTCTTCAATAATTACACATAATTATTAATAATGTAGCTGTTTTGTAAGTCACATGTAAGTCACACTTACCACGTTGGTGACCCACTTGAATCAAAATGCAACACTTCACAATGTAGCTTGCTGTTTACCACGTTGGTGACTCACTTGAATCAAAATGCAACACTTCAAAATGTAGCAATCTGTTTTTACAAATAGTCGTCTAACCAGGGATGTACACATTATTCCCAGATTCCGTGTGGTTTTTGAGCTGTTAGTTTTAACAGGACGTGCAACCTCATCTCCCTCCTCTCGCAAATGATTTTAGCATGATATCGATGAGTGATGACAAATGTGCTGCGTTCCTTTGTTTAGCGACCCATAAATTAAAATGCATCACTCCAAATTGTAGCTGACTGTCTTCTGCAGGTTGTCCTCTAACCAGTGAGATAAAATATATCTCCCATTTCCATGTGTTTTTTTTAGTTGTGTTAGTTTCAACAGCACATACAACCTGATTTCCCCCCTAATATTTATCAGTGATTTATTGCTATTTGTCAAAACAACAGTGTTTCTGGTGCTTGTGCAGTTTATAATGAGCTTGTTTAAATAAATACAAGTAATATGATTATTGTGGCAGATGTTTTTGTACATAGCACATTTTATGTTTCGTTTTTCAATATATCAGAAACTGTTACTGCATAATGGTTATTGAATTGGACACATTAAAACTGTGTTTTGATATTGGGGCTATCCCACCTAGCAAAATGACTTTGCCCGATATTCGTTCGGTTATAGTGAAATTACTTGAAAACAACATAATTTCAAAGTACTTTGAGGTAGCCTAGTTGTTAGAGTGTTGGGTCAGTAACCAAAAGGTTGCTGGATCGAATCCCTGTGCTGACATGTTAAAACATGTTGTTCTGCTCCTGAACAGGGCAGTTAACCCACTGTTTCCTGGTAGACTGTCATTGTTGATAAGAATTTGTTCTTAACTGACTTGCCTAGTTAAACAAAAAGTAGACTAGAGTTCTTGAAGCTAGTGATTCTTGAAAAAAATAATACTTTTGTATATTATTATTTAGAAATAGTGTTTTTAATTGTTGACAGCCAGTAGACGCCATGTTTATATTGTAGAAGGTGAATTCTTTGTTGTCTTAAAGGGGAAGGTTTTACAGGCTTTGGTTTTTCCATTTGTTTTGAGGTTGGACTTTAGCACGTATAGCTCGTTAGCATGTAGGACGCACTGATTGGTGTCACCTCGTTAGTCAATATGTGTTATACCTGTGCTGGCTTGTCCATCTCGTTACTGGGAAGGTTTTTCACCTGAGCTGGTCCAGGTTCTATTTAAGAATGTCTGGCCCAGTGCGCCAGTTGTCTTGATAGATGTGTAGAGTCAACACCTTTTAGTTGCGCAACCTTTTTGGTTTAAGATGTTTTCATTTCAGGTTGAAGCTTCTTTCTGAAGATAGCTTTTTTTTTTGAAGAAAAATGAATACAAACAAGCAAACCTGGTCGGTTCCGGGGATTGGTATAGCAAATACCGTAAGATTTTCATGGACTGAAAAGGAGATGGAACCTTGGGGCAGGGAAACTTTTGGAAGGACCATATTGATGGGATGCCTCAGGATAGAGGTGAAGGAAGTACTCTGCCTTCAAGGCAACCCAAATGAAAAGGGTTTTGATGTGACGTTTCACAAGCAAGAGAAACATGATGATGTATTGAAGATGGCAAAGGAAGCGGAAAGAAAAGGACCCCTGTGCCATTATGCGGTGACCAGCCTGGCAAAGAACAACTTCAGGGTGGTCACCGTAAACATGTACAATCCGCACGTGAAGGATGAAGAAGTGAGGGCCTTTCTGGGGAGATACATGGACAATGTCTCCTCAGCGAGGTACCTCAGGGACTCCCTGGGTTTCTGGAACGGGAAGAGAGGGTTCCAGGCGTTACTCAGGGAGTCCCCGAAGAGTGTGGATGGCTACCTCCATCCTCCGGCGATGTTCTCCCTGGGGGCTGACAGGGGAACACTCTACTATGCCCGTCAGCCCCCGTTCTGCAGGCGTTGTATGGCCTACGGCCATATCCTGGCTTCGTGCAGTGCCAAGAGGTGTCGATTTTGTGGGTCGGAAGAGCATGAGGCCAAGGAATGTGACGAGCCCAAGGCTTGCCACGGGTGTGGCTCAAGAGCACACCTGTGGCGTGATTGCCCGGCTCGTCACAGGTCATACGCGTCTGCAGCTAGGGGGGGAGCGGGGGATGGGGGGAGGAAAGAGAGGACGCATGCGGATTGTACGGATGGCACAGGGGAAAGGATGGAGAAGGACGAAGAAGGGAAGAAGGAAGAGGCGAAAAGAAAGAGGAGAGAAGATGGAAAGAAAGAAAAAGAAGGAGAGATTAAAAAGAAGGTGGAAGAACGTGGAGGAGCAGAGAAGAGGGAGAAGGGGACAGTGGTACGAGAAGGAGTGGAAGAGGGAAGGGGGACAGTGACGGAGAAGGAGGGAGGAGTGGATGTGGGAGGGGAGGGGGTGGGAGGGGGGGGAAATGGGGGGAAGGAGTGGGGGGACAGCCTGCCAGGCTTCCTCGAGGTCGAAATGAGGGATTTAGTGGAGGGGTTAGTGGGGATGGGACGTTGTGTCTCCCCGCTACCTCCTTCACCAAAAAAGAAAGGGATAAAGAGGGGGAGCTTGGCAGGAAGTGAGAGGGAGGGGGGGGGGGGGGTGGAGGGGGGGGGGGGTTAAGAGAGTGGCGGGGGGGGAGGGGAGGGTAATTTGTCCTCCCGGTTTGCCTCAGCCCCTTGCATTTTAGTGGATGACTCCAGTGAGGGGTCGGTGGGTTGTTTGCTAGAGGGATCCCAACTCCTGTTTGGGGAGATGGGGTCCCCTATATGCAGCCCCGAGGCAAACAGGGAGGGGGGGGATGGTGGGTGGGGAGGGAGGACCCAACACACTGCCTGGATCATGGGTTGGGATGGAGGACGGGGGGGCGTCAGGAGAGGAGAGGACGTCCCCGCCGGTGGAGATGGACCAGGGGAGCATCGGGTGAGTCTCCTGGTTTTTCTTTGGGTTTTGGGGTTTTTATTTGTTGTAAATAATTAAATGAATAGTTCTGTTTCTTTTTTTAGTCTAAATGTTAGGGGGTTAAGGGATAATGTTAAAAGGAGGGCGTTTTTTTTGTTATTTAGAGGGTGTGGGGTTTGATTTCTGTTTTTTACAGGAGGCTCACCTGAGGGATGGTGGGGATGTGTGTAGATTTAAGAGGGAGTGGGATAAGGGGGAATCTTTTTGGGGCATAGGAGGGGTGCACTCAACAGGAGTAGGGATTTTGTGTGGGCATAGAGAGGTTAAAATAGAGAACACTTTTGTAATAATGCAGGGTAGAGTTTTGGGGATAGATGTTAAGTTTAGAGAAGCTAGATATAGGTTAATTGGGGTGTATGGGCCACAGGTGGCGGCAGACAGGAGGGAGATGGTGGACTGTCTGGCGCCCCTGTGTGTTACAAACAGGCACTTGGTGATAGGAGGAGACTTTAATATAGATTTAGGGTTAGGCGGTGATAGCAGTGCAGGTGCCATCTCTGGGCTAATGGCTTGCCATGGTCTGGTTGATGGTGGCCTGCACACTACTCCGGCAATGGTCGGTCCTACATGGCGCAACTCCAGGGGGGTTGCGCGGAGGCTCGACTACATTTTTGTTTCCAGGTCTTTGGGTCAGTTGTCTGGGCGGCTGTTGCCTGTTTTCTTCACGGATCACGACGGGGTGTTCCTGCAGGTGGGGTCGCCAGTCTGCCTCTTCGGTAGGGGGTACTGGAAGTTAGATCGGGATATACTGGAGGAGCAGGCTTTCGTTGATGCATTTTTTTGTTTCTTTCGGAGGCTTGACGGCCTCCGGTCCATGTGCGAGGGGGTGTTAGAGTGGTGGGATTTAGTCAAGGGGAGGATAAGGGCTTTTATAATAGGATATTGTAGAAGGAAAAAAAGGGAGGAAAGGAGGGAGGTGGATCGTATCCAAAGGTTCATTGAACTCGAGTACGATGCAGGCAACCTCGGCGGGTCGATTGACTGGGAGAGATTCGCAGCCCTAAAGGCGCAGCTCAGGGAGCTGCAGGAGCAGAAGGCTCGAGCTTTCCTGGAGCGTGCGCATAGTGGCTTTCTAGAACATAATGAGACTTGTTCCGCTATGTTCTTTAAGTCGGTTAGGGCCAGACAGAGTAGGAAGGTAATGAAGGGAGTTAGGGAAGAAAATGGTAGTATAGTAAGTAAACCAGAGGAAATGGTCAGGGTGACAACTGATCATTTCCAAGGTTTATTTAAGGAAAGGGAAATAGATGTAGAGCAGGGAAACGTGTTTTTAGAACACTTGTCCCGGCGGTTGCCAGAGGACATTAGAGACGTGATGGAGGCCCAGATCTCACTAGAAGAGGTTGAGAGCGCTCTTAGGAGGATGGGAAAAGGGAAGGTGCCTGGGATGGATGGGCTGCCGGCTGAGTTTTACCTCAAGTTTTGGGGTATACTTGGACCAGTGGTTCTCGAAGTCTTGAAGGCCATCCTTGAGACGGGGGTCCCGGGGGGATCAATGGCTGTTGGTGTGCTTTTACTTCTTTATAAGAAGGGGGAAGCAACTGACCTTGGCAACTGGCGGCCATTGACCATGCTGTGCGTAGATTACAAGATTCTTGCAAAGGTTTTAGCAGACCGGTTGCGCACAGCCCTTCCCTACGTCGTCCACGAGGATCAGACGTGCGGGGTAGAGGGCCGCTCTATAAGATGGAACCTACAGTTGATCAGGGATTCCATCGCTTGGGTTGAAGATAGAGGGCTGCCTTTAATGGTAGCAGCGCTAGATCAGGCGAAAGCTTTTGATCGCGTGAATAGATATTTTCTATTCAGGGTGTTAGGTAGATTAGGACTTGGGGAGAAGTTTATAGGATGGATCCATACTTTATATGTCGGAGCGGGGTGTCGAGTTAGTGTAAATAGTCACTTAGGTGACGTTTTTGACCTCTCGTCTGGGGTCAGGCAGGGATGCCCACTCTCGGCTCTCCTCTTCGTTCTGTACATGGAGCCTCTGGGGGCTGCCATTAGGGCAGACACAGGGGTGGAAGGCTTGTTGATCCCTGGAAGCGGTGGGCTGCATGTTAAGATGACGCAGTACGCCGACGACACTTCCTTGCTGTTGTGCAAGGACTCGTGCCTGACAAGGTCCCTTGCCATCTTTGGGGATTTCACCCGAGCGTCGGGAGCAGTTCTGAACCATGCAAAGTCTTCCGTCAAGTTTTTCGGAAGATGGAGCGGTAGAACGGATGTGCCTGGGGGGTTATCTCTCTGTGAAGGGGCCCTGAGGATTCTCGGGGTTCATTTTGAGACCTCCGGCTCAGCGACGCTAAACTGGAACATGCGTATCGCAGTGGTACAGAGGAAGCTAGCAATGTGGAAGGCTAGGTATTTGTCTTTTATGGGCAAAGTCCTGGTCCTAAAGGTGGATGTGTTGCCGTCTCTTTTGTATGTGGCATACATCTATCCATTGCCGGCTTGTCTGAGGAGGCCTCTAGTGAGGCTTGTGTTTCAGTTTATGTGGAGTGGCAGGTGCGAGTGGGTCGCCAGGGCACGCATGATCTGTCCCATCGGGGAGGGAGGTAGGGGGGTACCACATTTCCACCTCAAGCTGGACGCCATTTTTGTTTCTTTCTTGTTGACGGAGCTTGCTCGTCCGGTTATACACCCGTCCGGTTACCTCCTGCGGGTGTTCTTCTCGTATAAGGCGAGAAGCGTAATGGTGTGGTCTAACGCGGGTCCTCGGGCGGAACAGCTGCCGTGGAATTTTGGCCATGCGGCCAAGTGGCTGCGTGCACACCCCGAGGTTGAAGTTGCCCGAGTAGGTTTAGACCACAGGCACCTGTACGAGGAGGTCAGGCAGGCAGGGAGTCCTGCGCCTGTAGCGGGCATCTCGTCAGTGGTCTGGGAGGGAGTGCAGGCGCGGGGCCTGGACAACAGGCTCAAGGACCTGAATTGGTTGGGCCTCCATAAGTGCTTGCCGGTACGTGCCATCTTGTACCGGTATAGTTTGGTGCAATCCCCCACCTGTCCAAGATCCTCTTGTGGCAGGGAGGAGACTGTGCGCCATGCCTTTTGGGACTGTGCCTTTGCCGGACTAGTCTGGGCTAGGGCACGGGTAATGCTAGGTGTGGTTAGGAGTGATTTTGTTTTGACATGGGCTAGGCTAGAGAGAGGCGTAGGGAGAGCAAAGGGAACGGATAGGGACAGGTTTCTGCTCTGGCTTCTCATGAGTCTCTTTAAAAAGGGACTGTGGGAAGCCAGGCAGAATTTAGTCAAGACAGGGAGAGATTGGGGGGTGGAAGGGATAGTGAGAAGGGTGGAAGGTGATTTGAGGGGGAAGATGAAGAGGGAGGAGAGGAAGTGGGGGAAGCATGCGGCACGGGAGAGGTGGAAAGGGGGTTTAGGGCTGGGAGTGTTAGAGTGAGTTTGGTAAGGGGATAGATTAGGGAAGGGGAGATAGGGAAAGGGTTAGGTATTGGTTAGGTATGACGGGGAGGGACGATGCTCCCCTGAGGTTTGTTTTTGTTTGATGTTTTTGTAAATACAATTAATTAAGAATGAATGAGAATTATGATTTTGTAATAGTATGAATGGTATTGATTGTAATAAATTATTTTAACCACCACCTTTTTGGTTTAAGATGTTTTCATTTCAGGTTGAAGCTTCTTTCTGAAGATAGCTTTTTTTTTTGAAGAAAAATGAATACAAACAAGCAAACCTGGTCGGTTCTGGGGATTGGTATAGCAAATACCGTAAGATTTTCATGGACTGAAAAGGAGATGGAACCTTGGGGCAGGGAAACTTTTGGAAGGACCATATTGATGGGATGCCTCAGGATAGAGGTGAAGGAAGTACTCTGCCTTCAAGGCAACCCAAATGAAAAGGGTTTTGATGTGACGTTTCACAAGCAAGAGAAACATGATGATGTATTGAAGATGGCAAAGGAAGCGGAAAGAAAAGGACCCCTGTGCCATTATGCGGTGACCAGCCTGGCAAAGAACAACTTCAGGGTGGTCACCGTAAACATGTACAATCCGCACGTGAAGGATGAAGAAGTGAGGGCCTTTCTGGGGAGATACATGGACAATGTCTCCTCAGCGAGGTACCTCAGGGACTCCCTGGGTTTCTGGAACGGGAAGAGAGGGTTCCAGGCGTTACTCAGGGAGTCCCCGAAGAGTGTGGATGGCTACCTCCATCCTCCGGCGATGTTCTCCCTGGGGGCTGACAGGGGAACACTCTACTATGCCCGTCAGCCCCCGTTCTGCAGGCGTTGTATGGCCTACGGCCATATCCTGGCTTCGTGCAGTGCCAAGAGGTGTCGATTTTGTGGGTCGGAAGAGCATGAGGCCAAGGAATGTGACGAGCCCAAGGCTTGCCACGGGTGTGGCTCAAGAGCACACCTGTGGCGTGATTGCCCGGCTCGTCACAGGTCATACGCGTCTGCAGCTAGGGGGGGAGCGGGGGATGGGGGGAGGAAAGAGAGGACGCATGCGGATTGTACGGATGGCACAGGGGAAAGGATGGAGAAGGACGAAGAAGGGAAGAAGGAAGAGGCGAAAAGAAAGAGGAGAGAAGATGGAAAGAAAGAAAAAGAAGGAGAGATTAAAAAGAAGGTGGAAGAACGTGGAGGAGCAGAGAAGAGGGAGAAGGGGACAGTGGTACGAGAAGGAGTGGAAGAGGGAAGGGGGACAGTGACGGAGAAGGAGGGAGGAGTGGATGTGGGAGGGGAGGGGGTGGAAGGGGGGGGAAATGGGGGGAAGGAGTGGGGGGACAGCCTGCCAGGCTTCCTCGAGGTCGAAATTAGGGATTTAGTGGAGGGGTTAGTGGGGATGGGACGTTGTGTCTCCCCGCTACCTCCTTCACCAAAGAAGAAAGGGATAAAGAGGGGGAGCTTGGCAGGAAGTGAGAGGGAGGGGGGGGGGGGTGGAGGGGGGGGGGGGGGTTAAGAGAGTGGCGGGGGGGGAGGGGAGGGTAATTTGTCCTCCCGGTTTGCCTCAGCCCCTTGCATTTTAGTGGATGACTCCAGTGAGGGGTCGGTGGGTTGTTTGCTAGAGGGATCCCAACTCCTGTTTGGGGAGATGGGGTCCCCTATATGCAGCCCCGAGGCAAACAGGGAGGGGGGGGATGGTGGGTGGGGAGGGAGGACCCAACACACTGCCTGGATCATGGGTTGGGATGGAGGACGGGGGGGCGTCAGGAGAGGAGAGGACGTCCCCGCCGGTGGAGATGGACCAGGGGAGCATCGGGTGAGTCTCCTGGTTTTTCTTTGGGTTTTGGGGTTTTTATTTGTTGTAAATAATTAAATGAATAGTTCTGTTTCTTTTTTTAGTCTAAATGTTAGGGGGTTAAGGGATAATGTTAAAAGGAGGGCGTTTTTTTTGTTATTTAGAGGGTGTGGGGTTTGATTTCTGTTTTTTACAGGAGGCTCACCTGAGGGATGGTGGGGATGTGTGTAGATTTAAGAGGGAGTGGGATAAGGGGGAATCTTTTTGGGGCATAGGAGGGGTGCACTCAACAGGAGTAGGGATTTTGTGTGGGCATAGAGAGGTTAAAATAGAGAACACTTTTGTAATAATGCAGGGTAGAGTTTTGGGGATAGATGTTAAGTTTAGAGAAGCTAGATATAGGTTAATTGGGGTGTATGGGCCACAGGTGGCGGCAGACAGGAGGGAGATGGTGGACTGTCTGGCGCCCCTGTGTGTTACAAACAGGCACTTGGTGATAGGAGGAGACTTTAATATAGATTTAGGGTTAGGCGGTGATAGCAGTGCAGGTGCCATCTCTGGGCTAATGGCTTGCCATGGTCTGGTTGATGGTGGCCTGCACACTACTCCGGCAATGGTCGGTCCTACATGGCGCAACTCCAGGGGGGTTGCGCGGAGGCTCGACTACATTTTTGTTTCCAGGTCTTTGGGTCAGTTGTCTGGGCGGCTGTTGCCTGTTTTCTTCACGGATCACGACGGGGTGTTCCTGCAGGTGGGGTCGCCAGTCTGCCTCTTCGGTAGGGGGTACTGGAAGTTAGATCGGGATATACTGGAGGAGCAGGCTTTCGTTGATGCATTTTTTTGTTTCTTTCGGAGGCTTGACGGCCTCCGGTCCATGTGCGAGGGGGTGTTAGAGTGGTGGGATTTAGTCAAGGGGAGGATAAGGGCTTTTATAATAGGATATTGTAGAAGGAAAAAAAGGGAGGAAAGGAGGGAGGTGGATCGTATCCAAAGGTTCATTGAACTCGAGTACGATGCAGGCAACCTCGGCGGGTCGATTGACTGGGAGAGATTCGCAGCCCTAAAGGCGCAGCTCAGGGAGCTGCAGGAGCAGAAGGCTCGAGCTTTCCTGGAGCGTGCGCATAGTGGCTTTCTAGAACATAATGAGACTTGTTCCGCTATGTTCTTTAAGTCGGTTAGGGCCAGACAGAGTAGGAAGGTAATGAAGGGAGTTAGGGAAGAAAATGGTAGTATAGTAAGTAAACCAGAGGAAATGGTCAGGGTGACAACTGATCATTTCCAAGGTTTATTTAAGGAAAGGGAAATAGATGTAGAGCAGGGAAACGTGTTTTTAGAACACTTGTCCCGGCGGTTGCCAGAGGACATTAGAGACGTGATGGAGGCCCAGATCTCACTAGAAGAGGTTGAGAGCGCTCTTAGGAGGATGGGAAAAGGGAAGGTGCCTGGGATGGATGGGCTGCCGGCTGAGTTTTACCTCAAGTTTTGGGGTATACTTGGACCAGTGGTTCTCGAAGTCTTGAAGGCCATCCTTGAGACGGGGGTCCCGGGGGGGATCAATGGCTGTTGGTGTGCTGTTACTTCTTTATAAGAAGGGGGAAGCAACTGACCTTGGCAACTGGCGGCCATTGACCATGCTGTGCGTAGATTACAAGATTCTTGCAAAGGTTTTAGCAGACCGGTTGCGCACAGCCCTTCCCTACGTCGTCCACGAGGATCAGACGTGCGGGGTAGAGGGCCGCTCTATAAGATGGAACCTACAGTTGATCAGGGATTCCATCGCTTGGGTTGAAGATAGAGGGCTGCCTTTAATGGTAGCAGCGCTAGATCAGGCGAAAGCTTTTGATCGCGTGAATAGATATTTTCTATTCAGGGTGTTAGGTAGATTAGGACTTGGGGAGAAGTTTATAGGATGGATCCATACTTTATATGTCGGAGCGGGGTGTCGAGTTAGTGTAAATAGTCACTTAGGTGACGTTTTTGACCTCTCGTCTGGGGTCAGGCAGGGATGCCCACTCTCGGCTCTCCTCTTCGTTCTGTACATGGAGCCTCTGGGGGCTGCCATTAGGGCAGACACAGGGGTGGAAGGCTTGTTGATCCCTGGAAGCGGTGGGCTGCATGTTAAGATGACGCAGTACGCCGACGACACTTCCTTGCTGTTGTGCAAGGACTCGTGCCTGACAAGGTCCCTTGCCATCTTTGGGGATTTCACCCGAGCGTCGGGAGCAGTTCTGAACCATGCAAAGTCTTCCGTCAAGTTTTTCGGAAGATGGAGCGGTAGAACGGATGTGCCTGGGGGGTTATCTCTCTGTGAAGGGGCCCTGAGGATTCTCGGGGTTCATTTTGAGACCTCCGGCTCAGCGACGCTAAACTGGAACATGCGTATCGCAGTGGTACAGAGGAAGCTAGCAATGTGGAAGGCTAGGTATTTGTCTTTTATGGGCAAAGTCCTGGTCCTAAAGGTGGATGTGTTGCCGTCTCTTTTGTATGTGGCATACATCTATCCATTGCCGGCTTGTCTGAGGAGGCCTCTAGTGAGGCTTGTGTTTCAGTTTATGTGGAGTGGCAGGTGCGAGTGGGTCGCCAGGGCACGCATGATCTGTCCCATCGGGGAGGGAGGTAGGGGGGTACCACATTTCCACCTCAAGCTGGACGCCATTTTTGTTTCTTTCTTGTTGACGGAGCTTGCTCGTCCGGTTATACACCCGTCCGGTTACCTCCTGCGGGTGTTCTTCTCGTATAAGGCGAGAAGCGTAATGGTGTGGTCTAACGCGGGTCCTCGGGCGGAACAGCTGCCGTGGAATTTTGGCCATGCGGCCAAGTGGCTGCGTGCACACCCCGAGGTTGAAGTTGCCCGAGTAGGTTTAGACCACAGGCACCTGTACGAGGAGGTCAGGCAGGCAGGGAGTCCTGCGCCTGTAGCGGGCATCTCGTCAGTGGTCTGGGAGGGAGTGCAGGCGCGGGGCCTGGACAACAGGCTCAAGGACCTGAATTGGTTGGGCCTCCATAAGTGCTTGCCGGTACGTGCCATCTTGTACCGGTATAGTTTGGTGCAATCCCCCACCTGTCCAAGATCCTCTTGTGGCAGGGAGGAGACTGTGCGCCATGCCTTTTGGGACTGTGCCTTTGCCGGACTAGTCTGGGCTAGGGCACGGGTAATGCTAGGTGTGGTTAGGAGTGATTTTGTTTTGACATGGGCTAGGCTAGAGAGAGGCGTAGGGAGAGCAAAGGGAACGGATAGGGACAGGTTTCTGCTCTGGCTTCTCATGAGTCTCTTTAAAAAGGGACTGTGGGAAGCCAGGCAGAAGATAGGGAAAGGGTTAGGTATTGGTTAGGTATGACGGGGAGGGACGATGCTCCCCTGAGGTTTGTTTTTGTTTGATGTTTTTGTAAATACAATTAATTAAGAATGAATGAGAATTATGATTTTGTAATAGTATGAATGGTATTGATTGTAATAAATTATTTTAACCACCTTTTTGGTTTACTTTCTGTCTTTCAGTTTGGTGTGGGTTTTTCTTTTGTTTGCCTCTTCTTGGGCAGATTTAGTGGGTCTTATGGTGGTTGTCTTTTATGTCCCAGTTGTTGTTACTAGTCATTTGTCAGTGGACATCCTCAGTGTCTATCAGAACCCCTCCTAAAAAACAAGCTTATATTTTGGGTTGGATATTGCATTCGATTAATATTTTAATCAATGGAATTTCCTTAGGGTGCTCATTAGTCTTATGTTTGTTGTGTTAAAAATATGTTTATTTTCATATTTTTTTTCCTTTGAAGCCATTGTGTTGCATCCATGTCTGAAATATGCTGTATAAATACAATTTAGCAATTAAACACTGGAGTGATAGATGAATGTCCAAGTAGAGATACTGGGGTGCAAAGGATCAAAAATAAATAATACAGGGATGAGGTAGTTGGGTGTGGCTGTTTACAGTTGGGCTGTGTACAGGTGCAATGATGCTTAAAGTTAGTGAGGGGGATATATATATGAACCCAATGACCGACCAATCAAAAGACTCTTGGTCCATCTTAGTATGAAAATCAGTATCAATCCCATGTCAAAGGATTCAACTGCTGAAATCAGAAACAAACAAATGGATCAATGCCACTTTTCCAGCCTGCTGAAGGTGAGATCGAGTAGTAAACACCACCCCCGGCTCTACCAGGGGCTTGAGGTGGTCTCCCACAGCTCTGCTTATGTCATGTTCCATTTCTTGACTGCCCCTGCAACAAAGAAATAAACACATTGTCATATTATAAAAAACACTCAAAGTAATGGATATGGAGCATCTATGGCCTCAGTTACACCTGGCACCTAAATGTGACTTATGTCATCTGATCATTCCAAGCTGCATTAGGTTCGGATCTACCAGGATGGGCCTTTGACAGTCTGGATGCAGTCAGGCGACTCAACGTAAAGAGATGGGGTGAATGACTGGGGAAAAGTACATTTGACACAAATTACCTTCATAATATTAAAGAACAAATGTGTGTGCCTGAGTGGAAATTAACTTTCATACAGCCAAAAGGCGTGAGAAATTACACCAATATCAGTGGACAATTTGCACAAATGTAAATAAACATAGATGATGGAACATACTTCCGTTTGCTTACGTGATGAACCACTAAGGGGACATAAATATTTACCATCTAAACCATGTGTGACCTCTCACCTCTCTGGCTGTAGAAGTGTTCTTCCTAACCAGTCCCTCAACAGCTCTCTGACTGAGCTCCACCCTCACTGGGTCTTCAGAGGAGAGGAAGACTGAAGAGAGATGGAATGATCAGTCAGTCAATAAAGTGTAGAGCTGCTGTCTGACAAAATCACAATTTTAGTGTTCATTAAAGTAAATAAAGCTTTATGACTGCTGCATACCAACTATCAATCACTTAGATCATGTATTTTCAGGTAGAGATACATCCTTGGGACGTCCCTAGCCTGTTGAAGTCGACATTTAAAATGGTTAAGGTAGGGGTTAAGGTTAGGGTTTAGGGTAGAGATGTCCCAAGGATCCCAGATAGCATTGACCATCATGCATTCTTCTTTCTCTTTCACATAGCAGGTGTAAAATAAACAGACAAGACAAGTAGGCACGCAATGGATTATGGTCATTGTAGTTAATTATGTTTAATAATGTAGAATATTGGCCTGTTGGAAACTTCATCACACAGTTCAGACTGGGTCTGATTTATCTCTCGAGAAACTACAACTCACTAGTACATCACACAGTTCAGGCTGGGTTTGATTTATCTTCAGTCTAGCTCTAGACACACCCTCATAACAGACAGGCCAAAGGCGCTTGCCCCAATTCGGGGAACCATTGATCTACTTCAGAGGAACTGTGTCTAGAGTGATTTCCTGTTGTTTTGACACCTCACTGGAAAACTAGAATAATTAGCTGCTGCTACAGAACGAGACGACCAATTCACAGTTAGTCTGTGTCTCGTTCTCCAGACACGCACACATACCAAAATCACATGTTTTCTATATGCACAAGATAGTTTGACTATATAAGGCTTCTGAACGCCTTGTGTCATCGAGCTCGTGGCCTTCCACCTCAGAGTGTAGGGCTGACCAGCTACATTATTGCAATTCTATTAAAAAAAAGGTTGATTGTTTGAAGAAATGACAGTCTCTCCTGATTGGTTACAATTTCCACCACAATGTGCAGTAGGCTTTTCAATATCAACAATGATAGACTAGACTTTGATTTGATAGACTCGTACAGAATGAATGATATTCATGTTTGATTTAAGTGATTTCTTATTTGTATTTTTTTTAAACTGCATTGTTGGTTAGGTGCTTGTAAGTAAGCATTTCACTGTAAGGTAAATTTGATTTGATAGACTCATATCAATGAATGACTGACTGCCCAGTTCAACATCAGTTCACCGTCTCACTTCATACTGTATTGGAGCAGCAGCAGCTGACTGCCCAGTTCAACATCAGTTCACTGTCTCACCTCATACTGTATTGGAGCAGCAGCAGCTGACTTGATCGTTGATGCTAATCATCATGTTTTGAATCTGAGAGTAAATAGAGCCGACTACACTCTAAAAATGAAGGGTTCAACTGGAGTTGTTCTCAGATCCCCTAAGAACCGTAGGGTTCTTGGTCAATGAAAAACAGCCTCTAAAGGTTCTTCAAAGAACTTGTTAGAAGGTGGGTTCATCGAGGAACCTCCATTGTTGCTGGACTTCTTCCGGGAACTTCGCAATTACAACTGAAAACGATGGTAACAAGTTTGGATGCGACAACAGTTAAAAAGGTTACGTTGGGTTGATGTTTGGCTCTGAATATGTCTCGAAATAATTTATTATAATAATAATAATATAAC
The DNA here is from genome assembly GCF_013265735.2 of Oncorhynchus mykiss. Lineage (NCBI taxonomy): Eukaryota > Metazoa > Chordata > Actinopteri > Salmoniformes > Salmonidae > Oncorhynchus > Oncorhynchus mykiss. The sequence goes on from NC_048571.1 coordinate 28,848,337, forward strand.
ATACTGTAATAGAACAGCAGGGAGCAGGTCTCGAACTCTCAACCTTCTAGCCCGAGGTCCGGCGCGCTATCGACTGTGCCACAAAGCATGCTCGTGCGGCGGAGTCGATTTCCGCCCTTATAAACCCAGGGTCATTACAATACTAATAATGAACAACGAAGACAATTATGGTTTTCTGTGAAAAGCTTCCATAACGTTACTATAGCTAATTACTGTAAATATTAGAAAGCCGGGTTTGACCGTCGGCGTTGTATGAGCTACAGTACAGTACCGTTATCTAGCTAGCTAACGTTATGTCCTAACTAGGCACAACTAGGTTTGGATTATTTCCCTCTACTATATTCTTTCCCATATATTGTATATCGTTTCCATAAAGCCAACATGGCTTTACACTAATCAACGTACGTTTCCAATCTAGAGCAGTTCTCACTTTTGTGATAATGAACTAGCTAACGTTATCTAACTAACAAACTAGCTAACGTTAACTAACTAACTAACTAAGGACGGTGACCTGTCCAGACGAGATGTTACAACGAACTGAATCGTCAATGGAGGTCTTCCTCTTTATATAGCCTGCTACAGCATGCAATACTATTAACTCACAAGGGGGCATAACGTTACATGGACAATACTATCCCATTTTGGAAACGTTACATGGACAATACAATCCCATTTTGTAAACGTTACATGGACAATACTATCCCGTATTGGAAACGTCACATGTACAATACTATCCCATTTTGTAAACGTTACATGGACAATACTATCCCATTTTGGAAACGTTACATGTCCGCCCCCTTGTGGAGGGAAATTAATATCTTAGATGGTAGCTGTAGATGGGATTCAGATGCATAATGGTATTAATACAGTGTCTAGACAACCTCTTTTGTATAAATTCCCACCATTGATCTACTTCAGAGGAACTGGGTCTAGAGTGATTTCCTGTTGTTTTGACACCTCACTGGAAAACTAGAATAACTAGCTGCTGCTACAGAACGAGACGACCAATTCACAGTTAGTCTGTGTCTCCAAACACAGTATTGCCACGCAGCAAAATGTTGCATACAATCTTTCAAGACAGCCTGAAAAAATAACCTATTTGTGTACAAAGATATCTTGAAATGTGTTATTAGGCTTGTATGGCAGTACTGTTACTGGATGGCAGTATTGTATTGGCTAGTGCTTTTTCCAAGATGGCGATGTGCGTCTTTCAGGTGATTCTGCCACTGTGACGTATAATCAAGTGGACAGGACTCTTCAACATCAACAGCTAGTCAGCCCCTTGGTTTACTCTAACTTTATAGAAAAAGGTTTATTCAATAAATTTAGCAACTCCTCTCATACTGGGAAGACCCCACCCCCACCAAAAATATAACATTTTCAGACCTTTAAGAGCAGTTTTATTTCAATTGTAGTACCTGGACAGAGAAAATCCAATAAGCGTTTTATAGTTTCATCCTTAGGCTAACTTACGCTAAAGTGGACACACTCCCATCAGTTTCTGAGACAATTGCCCAGACTTTGTACTGTTTAATAATGCTTAAACCTCATCTTTATCAAATGAGGTTAGGATACCAACTCAAAGCCTATGTTCGTCTATATATCAGTTGTTTAAATTGTATCTAATTATATTCCCAGTATTACTTTATCAAATCTCTGGTAATCGATGATAGAATTTATCATATTTTCATTTATTCAAAGAACCCATACAAAACGTAAGAAATTCTCAGGTACTCACGACAACCATTCCATTTGCTTTTTCAAGGACTCTCCATAGCTACGAAGCAGCTCTCCAAACATACTCCCAGCAGAACCCAAAAAATATATAGATCTCTGTTACCACCCAAACTTCAGATTAAGACTCAATCACACAACTCTCATATCGCAGTCACACAATGCTATTCCCAAACATAGCTATTCAAATTAGTTGTTTTTCAACAATATTTTAACCTGCAGGAATATTTTCACATTTCTATGTCATGGTTAGTTCCTAGGATAACTCATACATTTACATCTTTCAATACTTCTAAAATGGGATCCAGGTTTAGAACAATTACAGGTTTAAAATTACAGATTTAAAACAATTACAGGTTCACCTTACACTATATCATACATGGTCTTAACTCGTAAACACAGATTCTAGTTTTCATCCAACTCACACAGATAGCTGGCTCGGCCCTATTTACACCTCCAAGGTGCCCCCCTCACTCAGGAATACACACTCAGAGCCTACGAGGCTTTTCTAAAAACTGCACTTGTTTCACTAACTTTTTTATTTTATTTTTGAACTACGTTTGAGATCGGCTCGCTGCCTCTCAGATAAAAGGTGGGTCCATCTGCTCTGTTCCCGAAGTGTGGTTTCCCTGAGATCCCTTGCACACAATTTACCCAGATCGTCAGGAGCGGTCACCAAGTGAAGATTCACATCCCCATCGACAAATGTGGTTGTTAATTTTTTTTTATATCAAATGAGAAGACAAACGTATCGCACAAGTCAGAATTATTCTTAAACTAAACCTTTATTCACTTATTAATAAGGGAGCAGGTCAATACAACACACAAATATAAAGTTAATCAATTGAGTGCGCTACGGTAATGATGGCTGGTCGACGAATCACCCCCAGATGATTTGTTGAGAGCCACGAGACAAAAGTACAAAGGTATTTTACAGCCAAGATGCACCCCTTTCAACCATATATGACGAACAACAGATGTATAGAACGGGTCACAAGGTTAAGATTTGTATGAAAGATACTTATAATTCTCAGCAGACAGTATCTGCTGTAAAAACAGTACCCTTTGTGTAGAGACCAGGGTCTGGCCCTGGGGTCATCTCTCCCTGGTACCATATAGAACAGAAACATTAACTCATAATCTGGAATGCAGTCTCTTTAGGTTTTATCACCCAAAAGACATCGTACATCTCCTGTCAGTGTTATCTCCCAGAGGCCCTTCCTCAGTAGAACACACAGACACAATAGTTATAAAAACCCTCTATTCTGTTGCATAAAACTACCATTTGATGCAATAAAAGTATATAACATAATCTTGCATTTTTGCTCTGTGTCCACTGAATGTTGACTAGTAACAACAACTGGGACATAAAAGTCACCCACCATGAGCACCCACTAAATCTGCCCAAGAAGAGGCAAACAAAAGAAAAACCCACAACAAACTTACAGACAGGAAGCAAACCAAAACGGTAGTGCAACTAAAGGTGTTGACTCTCCACATCTATCAAGACAACTGGAGCACTGGGCCAGACACTCTTAAATAGAACCTGGACCAGCTCAGGTGAAACACCTTCACAATAACGAGATGGACAACCAGCACAGGTGTAACACATACCGACTTACGAGGTGAAACTAATCAGTGCGTCCTACCTGCTAACGAGCTAGACGTGCTAACGAGCTAGACGTGCTAACGAGCTAGACGTGCTAGACGTGCTAACGAGCTAGACGTGCTATAGTCTAACCTCAAAACATAAAAAACCAAACATTTGTAACACTGTAAGGGAATGAAGATCCATGGCAACTCACTGGCTAAACGCAAAACACAAACCTTTTTGACTGCCCACCTTGAGACAATCAGAAACCAAGTTGTCCTCACCATGGACACAAGCACCAAAAACGCTGTTGTTTTGACAAGTAGCAATAAACTACTGATATCGATTAGGGTGGAAATCAGGTTGTTTGTGCTGTTGAAACTAACACAACTAAAAAAACATATGGAAATGGGAGACATCTTTTATCTCACTAGTTAGAGGACAACCTGCAGAAGAGAGTCAGCTACAATTTGGAGTGATGCATTTAAATTTAGGGGTCGCTAAATAAAGGAACGCAAACACTTATTTGTCATCACCAAATCGATATCATGTTGAAATCAATTGTGCAAGAGGAGGGAGATGAGGTTGCATGTCCTGTTAAAACTAACAGCTCAAAAACCAAACAGAATCTGGAAATAATGTGTACATCACTGGTTAGAGGACAATTTGTAGAAAACAGCTCGCTACATTTTGAAATGTTGCATTTTGATTCAAGTGGGTCACCAATGTGGGAAATGCAACACAACTCTTTTTTTGTTAGTCACTTTTTGTTAAATCACATAAATAGTACTCTTTCAATTCAGAGCTTGTATTTTTCCATGAGGCTAATATCCATATCATGCTGAAATCAATAGAACATGGGGCAAACGTTTAGGGTTCTACATTGTGACATTATTAAAATACTCATACTTCAATGTTAAAACATTCTACACTGTGAGATTATTAAAACAACTCCTTCATGTATGTATTTTCTGATGTTTGATCAGAGATCTTTTAACAGAGTATCTCTTGTCACATTGATGACAGCTATGAGATTTCTCTCCTGTGTGTGTTCTCTGGTGTGCTATCAGGCCACTTGACTGAGTAAAACTCTTCCCACATTGAGTACAGCTATAAGGTTTCTCTCCTGTGTGTGTTCTCTGGTGTGATATCAGGGAGCATGACTGATTAAAACTCTTTTCACATTGAGTACAGCTATATGGTGGTTTCTCTCCTGTGTGTGTTCTCTGGTGTGATTTTAAATCACTTGATCTAACAAAACTCTTTCCGCAGTCAGAGCAGTGGTAAGGTTTCTCTCCTGTGTGTGTTCTCAGGTGTACTTTCAGGCAGCTTGCCTGAGTAAAACTCTTCCCACATTGAGTACAGCTATAAGGTTTCTCTCCTGTGTGTATTCTCTGGTGCACTATCAGGGAGCTTGACTGAATAAAACTCTTCCCACATTGAGTACAGCTATATGGTGGTTTCTCTCCTGTGTGTGTTCTCTGGTGTGATTTTAAATCACTTAAGCTAATAAAACTTTTTACGCAGTCAGAGCAGTGGTATGGTTTCTCTCCTGTGTGTGTTCTCAGGTGTACTTTCAGGCAGCTTGCCTGAATAAAACTCTTCCCACATTGAGTACAACTACACGGTTTCTCTCCTGTGTGTGTCCGCTTGTGTAATATCAGTCCATTTGGCTGAGTAAAACTCTTCCCACATTGATTACAGCTATATGGTTTCTCTCCTGTGTGTGTTCTCTGGTGCATGATCAGGGAGCTTGACCGAGTAAAACTTTTCCCACATTGATTACAGCTATAAAGTTTCTCTCCAGTGTGTGTCCTCTGGTGTGCCTTCAGAGAGCTTGATGTAGTAAAAGTCTTCCCACATTGAGTACAGCTAAATGGTTTCTCTCCTGTGTGAGTTCTCTGGTGTACCTTCAGAGAGCTAGATGTAACATAACTCTTCCCACATTGATCACAGCTATAAGATTTCTCTCCTGTGTGTGTTCTCTGGTGTAAAGTCAGATAGCTAGATGTAACAAAACTCTTCCCACATTGAGTACAGCTATAAGGCTTCTCTTTTGTGTGTCTTCTCTGGTGTTTAGTCAGATTGGAAGACGTAGTAAAACTCTTCCCACATTGATCACAGCTATAAGGCTTCTCTCCTGTGTGTACTCGCTGGTGTATTTTTAGTTCTGATGAACATTTGCAATGTTTCCCACAGTCAGAGCAGCAGTGAGGCTTCTTCCCTGTGGGTCTCTGCTGGGGTTTCTTGAGGTGTTCTGATCTGGAAAGAATCTTCTCTGCCTCGTCAGCATCATGATGTAGTTGAGGCTCCAAAGAGAATCCACGACAGTCACATCTCTCTCCTGTGTGAACGACAAAGTCAGACAGATGGTTAAAGTCCCACATGAGCAGAAATCCACTGTTTATTTGAGGTAAAAGGTGATGCCCAGAGCATACACATGAAGTTGTACAACAAATTACATCTTAAATCTTGACAATTAAGACAGTCAAGAGAGCAACAATAGTCATTTTATTTTATTTTGTCTTGTTTTCACAATAGTAATAACATAGATAACTACTGTAGGACACATTACTTCACCTAACAACAACAACATAGACCTAGGACTATAAATAATTTAATATTTCAGGTGAAACATGGAAACTAAAATGTCTGTCATGACATTTCATAACCAGATAATTTTGTGAATAATCCCACTAGGTTACTCTGTAATGTGCTGTCATTCTAAATGTTCTGAATAAGAAAATAGCTGTGTTGTACAATAGCTTATCCATCAAGGAACAGTTCTCTATACACACTATGAGCTACATATCTCTGTGTCCAAAATGACTAACGATACCCTACCCTAATTATTGAAGAACTACAATGACAGCATCCATTTGGGTGTTGTCAATAAAGTTAACGTGACTCTCAGGTAAAACATTGGATTTAGCAAACACTGAAGTTATTAAGGATTTCTGTGCCCATAAACTGTTTTCCCAGCGTAATATAAGGAGACACTAAATGTTACGTTGTTAGAGTGCATAGAGTGCCACACTCTGACATGATTACAGACATTCAACATGCACTTACACAAATGACTGATGACTGGCAGAGAGAAATTGATGATAAAAAGATTGTGGGGGTTGTTTTGTTAGACTTCAGTGCGGCTTTTGACATTATCGATCATAGTCTGTTGGTGGATAAACTTACATGTTTCGGGTTTATAACCCCTGCTATATTGTGGATAAAGAGTTACCTGTCTAACAGAACACAGAGGATGTTCTTAAATGGAAGCCTCTCCAACAAAATCCAAGTAGAATCAGGAATTCCCCAGGGCAGCTGTCTAGACCCGTTACTTTTTTCAATCTTTATTAACAACATGCCACTGGCTTTGAGTAAAGTCAGTGTGTCCATGTATGAGGATGACTCAACACTATACACGCCAGCTACCACGGCAACTGAAATGACAGCAACACTTAACAAAGAGCTGCAGCTAGTTTCAGAATGTGTGGCAAGGAATAAGTTAGTCCTAAATATTTGAAAAACTAAAAGCGCTGTACAAATCATTCACTAAACTCTAAACCTCAACTAAATCTTGTAATGAATAATGTGGAAATTGAGCAAGTTGAGGTGACTGAACTGTTTTGTGTAACCCTGGATTGTAAACTGTCATGGGCGAAGTCAATAATAAAGTGCTGCTCTGCCTTAACAGCACTATCAACAAGGCAGGTCCTTGATGTTCATCAGTCCACTGTAAGACAAATTGTCTATAAATGGAGAAAGATCAGCACTGTTACTACTCTCCCTAGGAGTGGCCATACTGCAAAGATGACTGCAAGAGCACAGAGGAGAATGCTCAATGAGGTTAAGAAGTATCCTAGAATGTCAGCCAAAGATTTACAGTAATCTCTGGAACATGTAAACATCTCTGTTGACGAGTCTACGATATGTAAAATACAAAACAAGAATGGTGTTCATAGGAGGACACTACGGAAGAAGCCACTGCTGTCCAAAAAAAAAAGAATACAGTGCCTTGCGAAAGTATTCGGCCCCCTTGAACTGTGCGACCTTTTGCCACATTTCAGGCCTCAAACATAAAGATATAAAATTTTATTTTTTTGTGAAGAATCAACAACAAGTGGGACACAATCATGAAGTGGAACGACATTTATTGGATATTTCAAACTTTTTTAACAAATCAAAAACTGAAAAATTGGGCGTGCAAAATTATTCAGCCCCTTTACTTTCAGTGCAGCAAACTATCTCCAGAAGTTCAGTGAGAATCTCTGAATGATCCAATGTTGACCTAAATGACTAATGATGATAAATACAATCCACCTGTGTGTAATCAAGTCTCCGTATAAATGCACCTGCACTGTGATAGTCTCAGAGGTCCGTTAAAAGCGCAGAGAGCATCATGAAGAACAAGGAACACACCAGGCAGGTCCGAGATACTGTTGTGAAGGATTTGGATCCAAAAGATTTCCCAAGCTTTAAACATCCCAAGGAGCACTGTGCAAGCGATAATATTGAAATGGAAGGAGTATCAAACCACTGCAAATCTAACAAGACCTGGCCGTCCCTCTAAACTTTCAGCTCATACAAGGAGAAGACTGATCAGAGATGCAGCCAAGAGGCCCATGATCACTCTGGATGAACTGCAGAGATCTACAGCTGAGGTGGGAGACTCTGTCCATAGGACAACAATCAGTCGTATATTGCACAAATCTGGCCTTTATGGAAGAGTGGCAAGAAGAAAGACATTTCTTAAAGATATCCATAAAAAGTGTTGTTTAAAGTTTGCCACAAGCCACCTGGGAGACACACCAAACATGTGGAAGAAGGTGCTCTGGTCAGATGAAACCAAAATTGAACTTTTTGGCAACAATGCAAAACGTTATGTTTGGCGTAAAAGCAACACAGCTCATCACCCTGAACACACCATACCCACTGTCAAACATGGTGGTGGCAGCAACATGGTTTGGGCCTGCTTTTCTTCAGCAGGGACAGGGAAGATGGTTAAAATTGATGGGAAGATGGATGGAGCCAAATACAGGACCACTCTGGAAGAAAACCTGATGGAGTCTGCAAAAGACCTGAGACTGGGACGGAGATTTGTCTTCCAACAAGACAATGATCCAAAACATAAAGCAAAATCTACAATGGAATGGTTCAAAAATAAACATATCCAGGTGTTAGAAAGGCCAAGTCAAAGTCCAGCCCTGAATCCAATCGAGAATCTGTGGAAAGAACTGAAAACTGCTGTTCACAAATGCTCTCCATCCAACCTCACTGAGCTCGAGCTGTTTTGCAAGGAGGAATGGGAAAAATTTCAGTCTCTCGATGTGCAAAACTGATAGAGACATACCCCAAGCGACTTACAGCTGTAATCACAGCAAAAGGTGGCGCTACAAAGTATTAACTTAAGGGGGCTGAATAATTTTGCACGCCCAATTTTTCAGTTTTTGATTTGTTAAAAAAGTTTTAAATATCCAATAAATGTCGTTCCACTTCATGATTGTGTCCCACTTGTTGTTGATTCTTCACAAAAAATACAGTTTTATATCTTTATGTTTGAAGCCTGAAATGTGGCAAAATGTCGCAAAGTTCAAGGGGGCCGAATACTTTCGCAAGGCACTGTACATTGCTGCACGTCTGAAGTTTGCAAAAGTGCACCTGGATGTTCCACTGCGCTACAGACAAAATATTATGTGGACAGATGAAACTACAGTTGAGTTGTTTGCAAGGAACACACAACACTATGTGTGGAGAAAAAAAATACATTAAAAACTTATGCCAACTGTAAAGTATGGTGGAGGGCGCATTATGGTTTGGGGCTGCTTTGCTGCCTCAGGACCTGGGCAGCTTGCTATCGTCGACAGAAAAACTCATTCCCAAGTTTATCAAGACATTATGCAGGAGAATATAAGGCTCTCTGTGTGCCAATTGATGCAACAGAAGCTGGGTAATGCAACAGGACAACGACTCAAAACACAGAAGTAAATCAACAACAGAATGGCTTCAACAGAAGAAAGCTTCCGGAGTGGCCCATGCAAAGTGCTGACCTCAAACCGATTGAGATGCAGTGGCATGACCTCAAGAGAGCGGTACACACCAGACATGCCAAGAATATTGCTGAACTGAAACAGTTTTGTAAAGAGGAATGGTCCAAAATTCTTCCTGTCCGTTGTGCAGGTCTGATCCCCAACTACAGAAAATGTTTGATTGAGGTTATAGCTGCCAAAAGAGGGTCAACCAGTTATTAAATCCAAGGGTTCACATACTTTTCCCACCCTGCATTGTGAATGTTTACACAGTGTTTTCAATAAAGATATGAAAACGTATAATTGTTTGTGTGTTATTAGTTTAAACAGACTGTGTTTGTCTATTGTTGTGACTTAGACGAAGATCAGATCAAATTTTATGACCCATTTATGCAGAAATCCAGGTAATTACAAAGGGTTCACATACTTTTTCTTGCCACTGTATGTATATTTGTAAACAACAGCTTCGGCACAAAATCTAAGGAAGTTTCAAGGTTTTTGCTCGCCTGAGGTAGATAACCTCATGATAAGCTGTAGACTACACTATTTAGCAAGAGAGTTTTCATCTGTATTTTTCGGAGCTGTCTATATACCACCACAAACCGATGCTGGCACTAAGACAGCACTCAATGAGCTGTATATGGCCAAAAGCAAACAGGACAACGCGTGGTGCCGGGAAACTCAAATCCACCAGTAAAAAAAGTTCTCAAGCTACAGGACTGTTTTGCTAGCACAGACTGGAAAATGTTCCGGGATTCTTCCGATGGCATTGAGGAGCCCACCACATCAATCACTGGGTTAATCAATGAGTGCATTGATGACGTCATCCCCACAGTGACCATATGTACATACACCAACCAGAAGCCATTGATTACAGGCAACAACTGCACTGAGCCAAAGGGCATAGCTGCCGCTTTCAAGGAGTGGGACTCTAACCCGGAAGCTTATACGAAATCCTGTTATGCCCTCCGACGAACCAGCAAACAGGCAAAGCGTAAATACAGGACTAAGATCGAATCGTATTACACCGGCTCCAACGCTCATCGGATGCGGCAGGGCTTGCAATCCATTACAGACTACAAAGGGAAGCACAGCTGCCAGCTGCCCACTGACACGAGCCTACCAGGTGAGCTAAATCACTGTTCACTTCAAGGCAAGTAACACTGAAGCATGCATGAGAGCATCAGCTGTTCCGGACAACTGTGTGATCAGGCTCTCCGCAGCCGATGTAAGACCTTTAAACAGGTCAACATTCACAAGAGCGCGGGGCCAGATGGATTACCATCTGTAATTACCATTACCACCATACTCCGAGCATGCGCTGACCAACTGGCAAGTGTCTTTACTGACATTTTCAACATCTCCCTGTCTGAGTCTGTAATACCAACATGTTTCAAGCATTCAAGAACACTAAGGTAACCTTCCTAAATTACTACCGACGCGTAGCACTCACATCTGTTGCCCTGAAGTGCTTTGAAAGGCTGGTGTTTAAAAAAAAGCACCTTTATTTAACCAGGTAGGCTAGTTGAGAACAAGTTCTCATTTACAACTGCGACCTGGCCAAGATAAAGCAAAGCAGTGCGACACATACAACAACACAGAGTTACACATGGAGTAAACAAACCGCCAGTCAATAATACAATAGAAAAATTCTATATACAGTGTGTGCAAATAAGGTAAGAAGGCAATAAATAGGCCATAGTGGCGAAGTAATTACAATATAGCAATTAAACACTGGAGTGATAGATGTGTGGAAGATGAATGTGCAAGTAGAAACACTGGGGTGCAAAGGAGCAAAATAAATAAATGAATAACAGTATGGGGATGAGGTAGTTGGTTGGGCTATTTACAGATGTGCAGTGTACATGTGCAGTGATCTGTGAGCTGCTCTGACAGTTACTGCTTAAAGCCAGTGAGGGAGATATGAGTCTCCAGCTTCAGTTACTTTTGCAGTTCGTTCCAGTCATTGGCAGCAGAGAACTGGAACTGGCCTCCTCTTCTTTAACTGTAACATCCTCCTCCTCTTTCACTCTGAAAGTGTCTTCTTATTCTTTCACTGAAACATCTTTCTCTTCTTCTTTCACTAACAGCCTCCTCTTCCTCAAGAGCTTATTTCTCTGTCCAGCAGACCTCTTCTTTAGCAGGAGGTGAGTAGCTTAGTGACCTCATGGTCGGAGATGTTAGCTAGCTAGGCTAGTGCTAACTTAACCAGCACGCTAGCTGACTAATAACAGAAAAAAACTTATATTTTAGGTTTTGATGGGATACGACAGTTGAACTAAGCTCATGAGGCATTTATAAGTGAATTCTTCAAGAAACAGATGGGTACAGATCATTAATGTATAAGTCCCAAAATGGATGTAACAACTGCTGATTGCCCCTTTAAGAGTACATCTTGGGCTAATCTAATAGGAGATATTGAGGACTATAGTATTTCAGGCATTGTCATTGGATGCATTTGATCAATTGTTAACGTTTTGTTGATGGTCCACTCTTGATGTTCTACACGTTACAGTGTTGCTTCAGCCATTCCTACAGAGCAACATTAAAGTGTAGAACCCCTTTACTGCATATTGGTTCAACGACTGCAGAGATGGTACTTACTGGTGTTAAACAGATCTCCAACCTCCTCTTCTTCCAATGTGACAGACATCTCCTCCTCTTTCACTCCCGAAACGGCTTCCTCCTCTTCTTTTACTGTAACATCCTCCTCCTCTTTCACTCTGAACGCGTCTTTCTCTTCTTTCACTGAAACGTCTTCCTCTTCTTCTTTCACGGTAACAGCCTCACCCTCTACTTGTTTTTGTATTGTAACAGCCTTCTCTTCCTCCTCCTCTTTCACTAGAGCTTCTTTCTCCGTCCAGCAGACCTCCTCTTTAACAGAAGAGTAGCTTAGTGAACTCATGTTCGAGGATGTTAGCTAGCTAGCATTAGCGACTAGCCTAGTTCTAAGTTAACCTAGCAAACCAGCTAGCTGACAAACAACGTAAATATATAATTAAATGGTCCAACAAGTACACATGACAGAAGTCTGTTTAAAACACAGCGACTAATATACAACAACAAAGTGTAAAGATCGTGAATGTTGTAGCTATGTTTGCTAGAAAGCTACCGAAGTGTCTGACTAGCTGTTGTTGTTGAAGGAGCGTCCCTTCCACACTGGCAGCATCGCCTGAACCTAAAAGACACACACCGCCATCTGCTGACTGGAGTTGGCAACGCAGTTGAGGAACCAAACGTTTATTTTTAATTTGCTTCATAAAAGTGTAATATTATATTAAGTCGTTCAAAGAGAAGCATGTGTTGATTGATTCGTGTTGAGTGAGAATTTAAAACAAAACTTTACACCAACTACATATTTACATTTAACTATATTTCTGACATGGATCATTTTGACCCCAGAGGCATATTTTTTATCATCGCCAAAAATGTGGTTTATTCAATTCTTCCAATTTTTCATGACTTTGTCAATCAACTTGTTCTTAATAAAATCTAAATCATGGTTTAGTGTTTCTGTATCAAAATGGACTTTTAACTAATTAAAATCCTTTGGAGTCATTTTGACCCCAGCCAAAAACACCTTTGATAAATAGGACATTTATTTAAAATCAAATCATATTTTATTGGTCACATGAACATGTTAAGCAGATATTATTGCGGATGTAGCGAAATACTTGTGTTTCTAGCTCCGACGGTGCAAAAATATCTAACAAGTATTATCTAACAATTTCACAACATATACCCAATACACACACATCTAAGTATTTGAATCTAGGTTTCTCTGTAGACATGATCCATCCCACCAGAGGGTGGAGGGGCACCTGTATCAGTGGTTTTGATAGGATAGACACCTGCAGATATAGTGCCTCCCATGTACTCTCCTAAGATTGGATTTTTCTATACCACGAATCACCTGACTGTATTACAAAACTGCCAGTGGTAGAAAACTCTGCCAGCGATAGAACACTCCCCCAGTGGTAGAAAACTCTGCCAGTGGTAGAAAGGGGTATACAGTGAATTAGGGGTATACAGTGCATTAGGGTGTAGGGTATTAGTATTAGCAAATGGGTGTAGGGTATTAGTATTAGCTAGAGGGTGTAGGGTATTAGTATTAGCTATAGGGTGTAGGGTATTCGTATTAGCATTCACAAGAGTGTGTAGGATATTAAAATTAGCTGTAGGGTGTAGGGTATTAGTACAAGTATTATCTCTAGGGTGTAGGGTATTAGTATTAGCTATAGGGTGTAGGATATTAGTTTTAGTATTAGCTATAGGGTGTAGGGTATTAGTATTAGCTTTAGGCAGTAGTTTATTATTATTAGTATTATCTCTAGGGTGTAGGGTACTAGTATTAGCTATAGGGTGTAGGGTATTAGTATTAGTATTAGCTATAGGGTGTAGGGTATTAGTATTAGCTATAGGGTGTAGGGTGTTAGTGTTAGTATTAGCTATAGGGTGTATGGTATTAGTATTAGTTATATAGTGTATGGTATTTGTATTAGTATTAGCAATAGGGTGAATGGTATTATTATTCGTATTAGCTATAGGTTGTAGGGTATGAGTATTAGTTTTAGCTATAGGGTGTAGGGTATTATTATTAGCTATAGGGTGTAGGTTATTCGTGTTATCTATAGGGTGTAGGGTATTAGTATTAGTATTAGCTATAAGGTGTAGGATGTTAGTATTAGTATTAGCCAAGGGTGTATGGTATTAGTATTAGCTATAGGGTGTAGGGTATCGGGTATTAGTATTAGCTATAGTGTGTAGGGAATTAGTATTAGTATTAGCTATAGGGTTAAGGGTATTAGTATTAGTATTAGCTATAAGGTGTAGGTTATTAGTGTTATCTATAGGGTGTAGGGAATTAGTATTAGTGTTAGCTATAGGGTGTAGGGTGTTAGTAATAGTTGTAGGTTGTAGGCTATCAGTAATAGTATTAGCTATAGGGTGTAGGTTATTAGTGTTATCTATAGGGTGTAGGGAATTAGTATTAGTGTTAGCGATGGGGTGTAGGGTGTTGGTATTAGTATTAGCAATAGGTTGTAGGGTATCGGGTATTAGTATTAGCTATAGTGTGTAGGGTTCTAGAATTAGTTATAGGGTGTGGGGAATTTGTATTAGCTATAGTGTGTAGGGTATTAGTATTAGCTATAGGGTATTAGTGTTAGTGTTAGTATTAGCTATATTATCTCATTGGAATTAGTGTTATCTATAGGGTGTAGGATATTAGTATTAGTATTGGCTATAGGGTGTAGGGTATAAGTCAAAGCTATAGTGTGTAGGGTATTAGTATTAGTTTTAGGGTGTAGGGTACTAGTATTAGCTATAGCGTGTAGGGTGTTAGTGTTAATATTAGCTATAGGGTGTATGGTATCAGTATTATTATTAGCTATAGGGTGTATGGTATTAGTATTAGCTATAGGGCGTAGGATATTAGTATTAGTATTAGCTATAGGGTGTATGGTATTAGTATTAGCATTAGCTATAGGGTGTATGATATTATTTTTAGCTAGAGGATGTAGGGTTCTAGTATTAGTTATAGGGTGTAGGGAATTAGTTTTAGCTATAGCGTGTTAGGTATTAGTATTAGTATTAGCTATAGGGTATTAGTATTAGTGTTAGTATTAGCTATATTAGCTAATTAGAATTAGTATTAGCTATAGGGTGTAGGGTAATAGTAATAGCTATAGGGTGTAGGGTCTTAGTGTTAGTATTAGCTATAAGGTGTATGGTATTAGTATTAGTATTAGTATTAGCTATAGGTTGTAGGGTATTAGTATTAGCTTTAGGGTGTTGGGTATTAGTACTAGTATTAGCTATAGGGTGTATGGTATTAGTATTAGTATTAGCTATAGGTTGTAGGGTATTCGGATTAGTTTTAGCTATAGGGTGTAGGGTATTAGTATTAGTATTAGATATAGGCTATTAGTATTAGTGTTAGTATTAGCTATATTAGCTAATTAGAATTATTGTTATCTATAGGGTGTAGGATATTAGTATTAGTATTGGTTATAGGGAGTAGGGTATTAGTATTAGTATGTTTGGCCCTGTCCGGGGATGTCATCAGATGGGGCCACAGTGTCTCCTGACCCCTCCTGTCTCAGCCTCCAGAATTTATGCTGCAGTAGTTTATGTGTCGGGGGGCTAGGGTCAGTTTGTTATATCTGGAGTACTTCTCCTGTCCTATTCGGTGTCCTGTGTGAATCTAATTGTGCGTTCTCTAATTCTCTCCTTCTCTCTTTCTTTCTCTCTCTCGGAGGACCTGAGCCCTAGGACCATGCCCCAGGACTACCTGACATGATGACTCCTTGCTGTCCCCAGTCCACCTGGCCATGCTGCTGCTCCAGTTTCAACTGACCTGAGCCCTAGGACCATGCCCCAGGACTACCTGACATGATGACTCCTTGCTGTCCCCAGTCCACCTGACCGTGCTGCTGCTCCAGTTTCAACTGTTCTGCCTTATTATTATTCGACCATGCTGGTCATTTATGAACATTTGAACATCTTGGCCATGTTCTGTTATAATCTCCACCCGGCACAGCCAGAAGAGGACTGGCCACCCCACATAGCCTGGTTCCTCTCTAGGTTTCTTCCTAGGTTTTGGCCTTTCTAGGGAGTTTTTCCTAGCCACCGTGCTTCTACACCTGCATTGCTTGCTGTTTGGGGTTTTAGGCTGGGTTTCTGTACAGCACTTTGAGATATCAGCTGATGTACGAAGGGCTATATAAATAAATTTGATTTGACATTAGCTATAGGGTGTAGGGTATAAGTCAAAGCTATAGGGTGTAGGGTATTAGTAATTGTTTTAGGGTGTAGGGTGTTAGTGTTAGTATTAGCTATAGGGTGTAGGGTGTTAGTGTTAGTATTAGCTATAGGATG
This sequence comes from Oncorhynchus mykiss, assembly GCF_013265735.2. NCBI lineage: Eukaryota > Metazoa > Chordata > Actinopteri > Salmoniformes > Salmonidae > Oncorhynchus > Oncorhynchus mykiss. The sequence continues at coordinate 28,864,567 of NC_048571.1, forward strand.
TATGGTATTAGTATTAGTATTAGCTCTAGGTTGTAGGGTATTAGTATTAGCTTTAGGGTGTAGGGTATTATAATTAGTATTAGCTATAGGGTGTATGGTGTTAGTATTACTATTAGCTATAGGGTGTATGGTGTTAGTATTACTATTAGCTATAGGGTGTAGGGTATTAGTATTTGTATTAGCTGTAGTGTGTATGGTATTAGTACTAGTATTAGCTATAGCTATAGGGTGTTGGGTATTAGTATTAGCTATAGGGTGTAGGGTATTAGTATTAGTTTTAGCTATAGGGTGTAGGGTATTAGACTTAGCTATAGGGTGTAGTGTATTAGTATTAGTATTATCTATAGGGTGTGGGGTATTAGTATTAGAATTATCTCTAGGGTATTAGGTAATAGTATTGGCTATAGTGTGTATTGTATTAGTATTAGCTACAGGGTGTATGATATTAGTATTAGTTATAGGGTGTATGGTATTAATATTAGCTATAGGATGTAGGGTATTAGTATCAGTATCAGTTATAGGGTATTATTATTAGTATTAGCTTTTGGGTGTCGGTTATTAGTATTAGCTATATGGTGTATGGTATTAGAATTAGCTAAAGGGTGTAGGGTATTAGTATTAATATTAGCTGTAGGATTTATGGTAATAGTATTAGCTATAGGGTGTAGGGTGTTAGTATTAGTATTAGCTATAGGGTGTAGGGTATTAGTATTAGTTTTAGCTATAGGGTGTAGGGTAATAGTATTAGCTATAGGGTGTAGTGTGTTACTGTTAGTATTAGCTACAGGGTGTATGGCATTCATACTAGTATTAGCTAAAGTGTGTAGGGTATTAGCATTAGCTATTGTATGAAGGGTATTAGTATTAGCTATAGGGTGTAGGGTATTAATATTAGTATTAGCTAAAGGGTGTAGGGCATTAGTATTTGTATTAGCTATAGCGTGTAGGGTATTAGCATTAGCTATTGTGTGTAGGGTATTAGTATTAGCTATAGGGTGTAGGGTATTAGTGTTAGTATTAGCTATAGGGTATATGGTATTAGTATTAGTATTAGCTATAGGGTTTATGGTATTAGTATTAGTACTAGCTATAGGGTATTAGTATTAGCTATAGAGTGTAGGGTTTTAGTATTAGCTAAAGGGTGTAGGGTATTAGTATTTGTATTAGCTATAGGGTATATTGTATTAATATTAGTTTTAGCTATAGGGTGTAGGGTATTAGACTTAGCTATAGGGTGTAGTGTATTAGTATTAGTATTATCTATAGGGTGTGGGGTATTAGTATTAGAATTATCTCTAGGGTATTAGGTAATAGTATTGGCTATAGTGTGTATTGTATTAGTATTAGCTACAGGGTGTATGATATTAGTATTAGTTATAGGGTGTATGGTTTTAATATTAGCTATAGGATGTAGGGTATTAGTATCAGTATCAGTTATAGGGTATTATTATTAGTATTAGCTTTTGGGTGTCGGTTATTAGTATTACCTATATGGTGTATGGTATTAGAATTAGCTAAAGGGTGTAGGGTATTAGTATTACTATTAGCTGTAGGATTTATGGTAATAGTATTAGCTAAAGGGTGTAGGGTATTAGTATTTGTATTAGCTATAGGGTGTATGGTATTAGTATTAGTATTAGCTATAGGGTGTAGGGTATTAGGTATTAGTATTAGCTATAGTGTGTAGGGTATTAGTATTAGTATTAGCTATAGGGTTAAGGGTATTAGTAGTAGCTAAAGGGTGTATGGTATTAGATATTAGTATTAGCTATAGCGTGTAGGGTATTAGCATTAGCTATTGTGTGTAGATTATTAGTATTAGCTATAGGGTGTAGGGTATTAGTGTTAGTATTAGCTATAGGGTATTATGGTATTAAAATTAGCTAAAGGGTGTAGGGTACTAGTATTTGTATTAGCAATAGGGTGTAAGGTATTAGTATTAGTACTAGCTATAGGGTGTAGGGTATTAGAATTAGTATGAGCTATATTAGCTAATTAGAATTAGTATTAGCTATAGGGTGTAGGGCAGGGGTGTCAAAGTCAAATGGACGGAGGGCCAAATAAAAAAATCAGCTACAAGACGAGGGCCGGACTGTTCGAATGTTCATTGAAAAATTTTTAAATGACGCATATAGTCTAGTGAACCTAATTGAACCTACTGAAAACCTAACAAATATATTACAATATGATCAGATAAATAAAGCAATATTTTCTTATGGCTCTGTCAGTAATCTTTAATTTTCAACAGACACAAAAGACAAATTTCCTTTATATAAATATCCCCATAACATGAACATTAAATGAAAGAAACCGGTATTCAAGGCACCATCAGTAGACTATATTTTCTATTTTAGCAAAAGTGGGCTAAATTTACTTCAAAGAAAAAACAATAATAGCAATTTTCTATCATCCACTCAACTGAAATATTTTTAAAATATAATTGGATTGAAATACAAAAAAATAAAGTGCAAAAATCTATTAATCAAAAACAACACTTTGTTTAAGGAGAAGTAACATGCAGTGAAAACAAATATTAAATTTTAACTTTTAAACTTGAACTGAGTAAAAACTCTAAATATGTGATTGCACAGTAATGTTCACTTGTTTGAGGTTGAGGGTGATACTTGGTGGTGTCCCATCTTTTCCACAAGTTCATCAATGTTCGGGGTAAGGCTCTGAGCTGAAGAAATCCTCAGAATTGAGTGGAGGTGTTCAGCAGTAAGTCGACTTCTGTGTGATGTTTTGTTCAGGTTCATCAAAGAAAACAGTTGTTCACACAGGTATGTGCTGCCAAACATAGACAACGTTTGAGCAGCCTGGATGCGCAGCTGGGGCATTGTGCCGGGGAGGAAACGGGCGAACTCCGCAGCACCCACTGCCGCATATTTTGCCCTCAGTGCATCATTGCATTGGAGGTCAATCAACTCCATTTGGAGGTTTGGTGGTGAGCTTTCCACGTCAACAGCAAATGGGTTACCGAGCAGTTCCAACCTGCTTTTTTGTGCTTCAAAGTCAGCAAATCGGCGTCGAAAGTCAGCGGCAAGCATACCTATTTTATCAGCCAACTGTGTGCTCGGGAACGCACTGGTAGAGAGCTTCTCTTTCATGGTCTGGCAGCTGGGAAAGTGGCTCAAATTTTCTTTCCGCATCTGCGTCTCCCACAGAGTCAGTTTGGTTTTAAATGCCTTCACTGTACTGTACATATCAGAGATGACACGATCCCGACCCTGCAGCTGCAAGTTTATTGCATTCAGATGACTCGTAATGTCACACAGAAAAGCCATTTCACACAGAAACATTTCGTCTCGGAGTTGTGTTGTGTCTTTCCCTTTGCTGTCCAAGAACAGACAAATCTCCTCACGAAGCTCGAAACATCTTTGAAGCACCTTTCCCTGGCTTAGCCATCGCACCTCTGTGTGATAAGGCAAATCACCATGCTCCGTTTCTAACTCCGTCAGAAATGCCTTGAACTGGCGGTGATTCAAACCTTTGGCTCTGATAAAGTTAACTGTGCGCGTGATGATGCTCATTACATGCTCCATTTTCAAGGCTTTACCGCACAACGCTTCCTGGTGTATGATACAATGATAAGCTGTCAGCTCACCTGTCGCGTTTTCCTCTTGCATCTTTTCCCGTATCTTCGCCACCAGTCCGCTCCTGTGTCCACACATCGCAGGTGCTCCGTCGGTTGTCAAACCCACGAGTTTTTCCCAAGGCAGCTCCATCTCATTTACACATCTTGACACCTCTTCATACAAATCATGCCCCGTAGTTGTGCCATGCATAGGACGTAAAGCCAAAAACTCCTCTGTCACGCTTAGGTTGGAGTCCACTCCGCGGATGAAAATTGACAACTGGGCAATGTCAGAAATGTCGGTGCTCTCATCCACAGCCAAGGAATATGCAATAAAATCTTTTCCCTTTTTCACAAGCTGCTCTTTTAGATTGATGGACAACTGGTCTACTCTCTCGGCAATGGTGTTTCTGCTCAGACTCACATCTAAAAAGAGTTGCCTTTTTTCTGGGCAAACTTCGTCACAAACTTTAATCATGCAGTTTTTGATGAAATCCCCCTCCGTAAATGGCCGGGCTGATTTAGCGATCTCTTCTGCCAAAATAAAACTGGCCTTGACAGTTGCGTCCGCGTGTGTGTCCGCGTGTTTCGTTTCATAATGTCGTCTCAGATTATACTCTTTCAGTACCGCCACACTTTCTCCACACAGAAGACACACAGGTTTTCCAGCTACCTTCGTGAACATATACTCCGACTCCCACCTTGTTTGAAACCCCCGGTTCTCAGTATCCACCTTCCGTTTTGCCATTTTTGATGGGTATCTGAAAGTTAATTTTACTGTGATGCTGACGACTGCTGTGCCAATAAATATTGAAATGAAGCAGCCTACTGCTCGGTGCGTCACCTTTGCATTGTGGGAAATGTAGTATTGGTGCGTGTAAAAGATCTGCGGGCTGCCGGCTTGCTGCGGGCCGGTTCTAATAATAAATCAAGATCATCCCAGGGGCCGTAAAAAACCTTCTTGCGGGCCGGATGTGGCCCGCGGGCCTTGACTCTGACATATGTGGTGTAGGGTATAAATAAGTATTAGCTATGTGGTGAAGGGTATTAGTATTAGTATTAGTGTTAAGGGATTTTTTATCAATAATGACTAATTATGTATACATTTCAATCAGGACTGACTAATCTGAATACTATTATGTTATGTATGTTTTTAATCCTAGTACTGAATATAATGTGTGTAAATATAATCAAGAATTAGAACAATGACTGTCTGTTCCTTGGTAGAAATGAATTAACTTATCGCTAGACTGGCTAGAACGCTTATCTACACAGGCAGACCTTGGCTCTGGTCATAAAGTATCTAAGTCTTGAGAACCATACAGCCATTATACTGGAGCGGAGATGAGACGGTGTAATACGAAAACTAATGACGTCATCTTCAGTTTATAACCTGTGGTAAACTGTATCATGTTCAGTACTCTCGAGAATAAACACAGCTGGTTGATATTTGAGACTGGTCTCTGTCCATTTTATACAAATAAGAGTCTTACAAATTCTTAGGAATTGACAGAGTGTTTCATTTTAATTGGGTATTAAAACATAGAGGAATATAATTCCCGTAACAATTGGTCCTTCGAACGCCGGAACTACAGTGCCTTGCGAAAGTATTCGGCCCCCTTCAACTTTGCGACCTCTTGCCACATTTCAGGCTTCAAACATAAAGATATAAAACTGTATTTTTTTGTGAAGAATCAACAACAAGTGGGACACAATCATGAAGTGGAACGACATTTATTGGATATTTCAAACTTTTTTAACAAATCAAAAACTGAAAAATTGGGCGTGCAAAATTATTCAGCCCCTTTACTTTCAGTGCAGCAAACTCTCTCCAGAAGTTCAGTGAGGATCTCTGAATGATCCAATGTTGACCTAAATGACTAATGATGATAAATACAATCCACCTGTGTGTAATCAAGTCTCCGTATGAATGCACCTGCACTGTGATAGTCTCAGAGGTCCGTTAAAAGCACAGAGAGCATCATGAAGAACAAGGAACACACCAGGCAGGTCCGAGATACTGTTGTGAAGAAGTTTCAAGCCGGATTTGGATACAAAAAGATTTCCCAAGCTTTAAACATCCCAAGGAGCACTGTGCAAGCGATAATATTGAAATGGAAGGAGTATCAGACCACTGCAAATCTACCAAGACCTGGCCGTCCCTCTAAACTTTGAGCTCATACAAGAAGAAGACTGATCAGAGATGCAGCCAAGAGGCCCATGATCACTCTGGATGAACTGCAGAGATCTACAGCTGAGGTGGGAGACTCTGTCCATAGGACAACAATCAGTCGTATATTGCACAAATCTGGCCTTTATGGAAGAGTGGCAAGAAGAAAGCCATTTCTTAAAGATATCCATAAAAAGTGTCGTTTAAAGTTTGCCACAAGCCACCTGCGAGACACACCAAACATGTGGAAGAAGGTGCTCTGGTCAGATGAAACCAAAATTGAACTTTTTGGCAACAATGCAAAATGTTATGTTTGGCGTAAAAGCAACACAGCTCATCACCCTGAACACACCATCCCCACTGTCAAACATGGTGGTGGCAGCATCATGGTTTGGGCCTGCTTTTCTTCAGCAGGGACAGGGAAGATGGTTAAAATTGATGGGAAGATGGATGGAGCCAAATACAGGACCATTCTGGAAGAAAACCTGATGGAGTCTGCAAAAGACCTGAGACTGGGACGGAGATTTGTCTTCCAACAAGACAATGATCCGAAACATAAAGCAAAATCTACAATGGAATGGTTCAAAAATAAACATATCCAGGTGTTAGAATGGCCAAGTCAAAGTCCAGACCTGAATCCAATCGAGAATCTGTGGAAAGAACTGAAAACTGCTGTTCACAAATGCTCTCCATCCAACCTCACTGAGCTCGAGCTGTTTTGCAAGGAGGAATGGAAAAAAATGTCAGTCTCTCGATGTGCAAAACTGATAGAGACATACCCCAAGCGACTTACAGCTGTAATCGCAGCAAAAGGTGGCGCTACAAAGTATTAACTTAAGGGGGCTGAATAATTTTGCACGCCCAATTTTTCAGTTTTTGATTTGTTAAAAAAGTTTGAAATATCCAATAAATGTCGTTCCACTTCATGATTGTGTCCCACTTGTTGTTGATTCTTCACAAAACAATACAGTTTTATATCTTTATGTTTGAAGCCTGAAATGTGGCAAAAGGTCGCAAAGTTCAAGGGGGCCGAATACTTTCGCAAGGCACTGTATAGCCTTGTTATTGTTATTTTACTGCTGCTGCTTAATTATTTGTTACTTTTTTTTTGAAATTTTTACCTATTTTCTTAACTTCTTAAAGCATTGTTGGTTAAGGGCTTCTAAGTAAGCAGTTCACTGTAAGGTCTACACCTTTGTCACATGTGACAAATACAATTGTATTTGATTTGATATCCAGAAATAAGTTAAGGAAATATGTAATAACGCAAAAACATAACTGTTTGTACTTATAGGTAACCAGATCGTGACTATATCTAGCTTACTAGCTTACTAAGTCTTTAACCACACTGTGTTGTTACACTGGTGAGTAAAAACTCATGCTTCCTACACTTTAACTTTTGTCTGAAAGGCTGTTGGTGTGACGTATAATCTAGTAGACGGGACACTTCTTTCAACAGCAGCAACAGTTACAGGCAGACATTGCAAAATTATTTTGAAATCTATGTTATTAAATTTTTGCACCAATTTCGTGGTATCCAATTGGTCCAACACCTAATTACGCATATAGAAGTAAGACTAGTCTACCCATCAAGAGTGGTCTTGTCTCATCGCTGCAACTCCCGTACGGACTCGGGAGAAGCGAAGGTCGAGAGCCATGCGTCCTCCGAAACACAACCCACACTGCTTCTTGATACAATCCCCATCCAACCCGGAAGCCAGCTGCACCAATGTGTCGGAGGAAACACCGTACACCTGGCGACCGTGTCAGCGTGCACTGTGCTCGGCCCGCCACAGGAGTCGCTAGTGAGCGATGATACAAGGATATCCCTGCCGGCCAAATCCTCCCTAACCCGGACGACTTTTACGGGTTAACTATATGTATATGTATGTGCGTAACTTGTCTGATGCTTTAAGCACGCTGTTTGATTAAATAATTAAGATACACAAATGACTAGGCCAGTCATCAAGATAACCTGACTAGAGGGGCCGGTCACCAACATAACCTGACCAGAGGGAGCCAGTTGTCTCCTGCTGGACTTTGTAAATTCTGCCGTTCTGGTTCTTCAGTAATAGACTAATACACTACAGATAGATAGACCACATCAGCAGTCGGCAACCTTTTCCATTTGGAGTGCCAATTTATCCTACCATTTCTACCAATCTGTGTGCCAATAATGATTTTCATATGCACATTTTGGTGGAACAGTTTCATTTATTTTATCATAGTATTTCAAAAGTATTGTCTGTGATTAATCTACATTCTATCTAAAGGAAAATTATACAAATCTAAAAGTAACTTTTATTGCCATTGCCAACTATGTAAAAATAGCCTACATAAAGCCAACAAATAAAAACATTGCAGTCTTCAGGTAGAAAATATCCTATAAATCACATTTGTTGCACATGGCCTGTCTACAATGATCTTTAAACATTGTATCAACTATCAACTGGGTCCTCCGAAACTTGCAGCATGGTAAAAAAAATTCTGGGCCCTCAGTTTCCCGGCACCAGTGAGTTTGGGACAGACATAGCTGTCGACTATTTGTGCAAAGGATAAGAAGTAATCAGGTATTTTATGACATTTCCACTGGATCAGAGCATTACATTTTTCCCTTTTATGCCGAGTGGTTATCGAACGGGAGAGAGCTGGAGATATTTTACAAAAATACTTTGAGGAAATATTGTCATACGCAAATGATTTTGATTAGACTTTGTTTACTTGCTGTTTGAGGTGAAGAAAAATGTATTTGAGAAGCTCCACAAATCATTAGTGGTGGTGTGTTAACAAACCTTCAAACGAGCTTCAATGCCGTACAACAGTCCTTCTGTGGCCTCCAACTGCTCTTAAACGCCAGTAAAACTAAATGCATGCTCTTCAACCGATCGCTGCCCCCACCCCCCCATCCAGCATCACTACTCTGGATGGTTCTGACTTAGAATATGTGGACAACTATAAATACCTAGGTGTCTGGTTAGACTGTAAACTCTACTTCCAGACTAATATTAAGCATTTCCAATCCAAAATTAAATCTAGATTCAGCTTCCTATTTCAGAACAAAGCCTCCTTCACTCACGTTGCCAAACATACCCTCGTAAAACTGACTATCCTACCGATCCTTGACTTCGGCGATGTCATTTACAAAATAGCCTCCAACACTCCACTCAGCAAACTGGATGCAGTCTATCACAGTGCAATCAGTTTTGTCACCAAATCCCCATATACCACCCACCACTGCGACCTGTATGCTCTTTTCGGCTGGCCCTCGCTACATATTTTTCGCCAAGCCCACTGGCTCCAGGTCATCTATAAGTCTTTGCCTGGCCGCCTTAACTCAGCTCACTGGTCACCAAAGCTATGGGTGTACCCATAGCACACGCTCCAGGAGGTATATCTCACTGGTCATCCCCAAAGCCAACGCTTTCTTTGGCCGCCTTTCCTTCCAGTTCTCTGCTGCCAATGACTGGAACGAATTGCAAAAATCTCTGAAGTTGGTGTCTTATATCTCCCTCACTAACTTTAAGCATCAGCTACCTGAGCAGCTTACCGATCGCTACAGCCCATCTGTAAATAGCCCATCCAACTGCCTACCTCATCCCCATGTTTTTATTAACTTCTTTTGCTCTTTTGCACATCAGTATTTCTACTTGCACATCCTCATCTGCACATCTATCACTCCAGTGTTAATTTGTTAAATTGTAATTACATCACTACTATGGCCTATTTATTGCCTTACTTCCTTACTCCATTTGCACACACTGTATATAGATTTTTCTATTGTGTTATTGACTGTAGTTTTGTTTATCCCACGTGTAACTCTGTTGTTTTTTTGTCGCAATTCGCAATTGTAAATGAGAACTTGTTCTCAACTGGCCTACCTGGTTAAATAAAGGTGAAATAAAAAACTTAACTTTATTGACAACACCCAAATGGATACTGTCAACCTGTTGCATCTCTAGGGGCGCTATTTCATTTTTGGATAAAAAACGTTCCCGTTTTAAGCGCGATATTTTGTCACGAAAAAATGCTCGACTATGCATATTCTTGACAGTTTTGGAAAGAAAACACTCTGAAGTTTCAGAATCTGCAACGATTTTGTCTGTAAGTGCCCCAGAACTCATTCTACAGGCGAAACCATGATGAAACGTCAAACAGGAAATGAGCAGAATTTCTGAAGCTCTGTTTTCTAATGTCTCCTTATATGGCTGTGAATGCGACAGGAATAAGCTTAGAACTTCTGCCATTTCCCCAAGATGTCGGCAGCATTGTGACGTATTTGTAGGCATATCATTGGAAGATTGACCATAAGAGACTACATTTTCCAAGTGTCCGCCTGGTGTCCTGCGTCGAAAGCCACGTGCAAGTATTTTTCCATTTGATTGAGAGGAGAAACCATGCTTCCACGAACGATATATCATCGAAGAGATATGTGAAAAACACCTTGAGGATTGATTCTAAACAACGTTTGCCATGTTTTCAGTCGATATTATGGAGTTAATTTGGAAAAAAGTTCGAGTTTTGAGGACTGAATTTTCGGGTTTTTTTGGTAGCCAAATGTGATGTACAAAACGGAGCTATTTCTAATACACAAAGAATCTTTTTGGAAAAACTGAGCATTTGCTATCTAACTGAGAGTCTCCTCATTGAAAACATCCGAAGTTCTTCAAAGGTAAATTATTTTATTTGAAGGCTTTTATGTTTTTGTTGAAATGTTGCGTGCTGGATGCTAACGCTAATGCTAACGCTAAATGCTACGCTAGCTAGCTACTTTTACACAAATGATTGTTTTCCTATGGTTGAGAAGCATATTTTGAAAATCTGAGATGACAGTGTTGTTTACAAAAGGCTAAGCTTGAGAGATGGCATATTTATTTCATTTGCGATTTTCATGAATAGTTAACATTGCGTTATGGTAATGAGCTTGAGTTGGTATTCACGATCCCGGATCCGGGATGGGGAGATCAATAATTACACATAATTCTTAATACTGTAGAAAACATTATATTAAACAGGACATTCAAACGAGCCTTACAATTATAATCCAAAGTAGTGTGAAATGTACTCTTAAGCAACCTGGAAATTGAGTTATGGAGATGGAGAATGGAGAAAAACTAAAATCTTTGCTCACCATTTTTGCTCCAGGCAGATATAGGACATCCATAACTATCGGTTTCCTCATTAGCAGGGAGGAGTTTCTGCAATCAAATTGCCCTCGTGCCGCAATTTTAGCAAACACAGAAAGGGGCCTATATTATAGACCAAAAGTTGTCTGGCACCCTGTTTAGAGTTTCAACAACATGAATCTTCTTTCTAGCCTACAATCATCAATGTTACTACTAATGTGAAAACAAGACAAAATATTACTTTTCTTGCTCATTTTAAGATAATTGTCAAATAATTTGAACATTCATTACAGATGTCAATTGTTGTACAACATCATGGCTATCCTGTTGGCATCACCTTTTGCAGTGGATTCCGCTGTTGTGGGCCTTTAATCATCTGTCTGACTTTGTTGTTCACACAGGAGAGATATCTAACTATCGTGGATCCTCTGGGCAGCTTCAACAACCTCATGATGCTGACGAGGCAGAGAAGAGTCTCTCCAGAACAGAACGCCTCAATAAACACATGCAAAGATCCACAGGGAAGAGCACTCACTGCTGCTCTGACTGTGGGAAGAGATTCACCTCATCAGGCATTAAAATTCATCAGAGAACACACACAGGAGAGAAACCTTATAGCTGTGCTCAATGTGGGAAGAGTTTTGGTCAATCTGGCCATCTGGTATCACACCAGAGAACACACACAGGAGAGAAACATATAGCTGTGATCAGTGTGCCAAGAGATACTTTGATAAAAGATCTCTGATCAAACATCAGAAAATACATGGAGGTATTTCGTGATATCAATGAAATAATGCCACAATGTAGAATGTTTTTAACATTGTAGTAGGAGTAGTTTAAGGAATTTCACAATGTAGAACCATAAACATTTGCCCCATTAATTGATTTCAGCGTGATATGGATATTAGCCTGGGGAAAAATCCAGGCTCTGAATTGAAAGAGTACTATTTATGTGATTTAACAAAAAGTGACTAACACAAAAAGAGCTGTGTTACACTTAATATGTTGGTGGCCCACTTGAATCAAAATGCAACACTTCAAAATTTTATGTTTTCTACAAATGATCCTCTAACCAGTGATGTACACATTATTCCCAGATTCCGTGTGGTTTTTGAGCTGTTTTAACAGGACGTGCAACCTCATCTCCCTCCTCTCATACAAATGATTTCAACATGATATCGTTGAGTGATGAAAAATAAGTGTTGCATTCCTTTGTTTAGTGACCCCTAAATGTAAATGCATCACTCCAAAATGTAGCTGTCTGTCTTCTGCAGATTGTCCTTTAACCAGTGAGGAAAAGATATCTCCCATTTCCATGTGTTTTTTTAGTTGTGTTAGTTTCAACAGAACGTACAACCTGATTTCCCCCCTAATTGATATCAGTGATTTATTGCTACTTGTCAAAACAACAGTGTTTTTGGTGTTTGTGCAGTTAAGGTGAAGGTTTAAAAAAACAAGTAATATGATTATTGTGGCAGATGTTTGTGTACATAGCACATTTTTTGTTTAGGTTTTCATTATATCACAAACTTTCTGCATATTGGTTATTGATTTAAACAAGTTAAAACTGTGTTTTGACGTTGGGCTATCCCACCGAGCAAAATGTCATAATAAGACTATGCAACCAAATATTTCATATTTACATTTCATGTAACATTCTATAATGATTATTATTAATGCAACCAACTGACAATTATATTGACATTGTTTCCCTGCTTTTAGAATATCAGGGTTCATTCTCAGATGTGCCAACCCAAATGTACTAGAGCATGACATTGGGGACTGGGCCCTGATCCAACAAAATGCCTATCTAGTGATCCCTGAAAAGAGAGAGAAGCTCCGCAGTGAGGTGGAAAGTTACTACGGATATTGCAGGAGTTTCCTCTTGAAATCAGAAATGCCCATGTTAAGGACAACTTGGTTTCTGATTGTCTCAAGGGTGGGCAGTCAAAAGGTTTTGTGTTTTGCGTTTAGCCAGTGAGTTGCCATTGCCATTTTCCGTATTGGAGATGAGTTTTGTTTGGGCTCGTTCCAAGGGGATGAGAGTTCTATAAGCTAGTGGGGGAAAACTGTTTTTTTTTATTTTTATTGTTGACAGCTAGTAGACACCATGTTTATATTGGTGAAGGACAAGTTAATAGTTATAATCAAATTGTAGTTGATTATAATGTGAAATGGAAGTTGTTTTCTGTTGGTGGTAAGCATTCTCTTAAGGTGTTATAGTCTTTGGTTTTTCCATTTCTGTTAGTCAGTATGTGTTACACCTGTGCTGGCTTGTCCATCTCGTTAGTGGGAAGGTGTTTTACCTGAGCTGGTCCAGGTTCTATTTAAGAGTGTCTGGCCCAGTGGTCCAGTTGTCTTGATAGATGTGGCGAGTCAACAACTTTAGTTGCGCTACCGTTTTGGTTTGCTTCCTGTCTTTGTTTGTTTTGTTTTTTTCTTTTGTTTGCCTCTTCTTGGGCAGATTTAGTGGGTCTCATGGTGGGTGTCTTTTATGTCCCAGTTGTTGTTACCAGTCAATTTTCAGTGGACACTTTGAGAGCAAAATTGCAAGATTATGTTTCTTACGTTTTATATGGATTCTGTGAATAAATGAAAATATTATGAATTGTATGTGTGCATAATCGATTACTATAGATTTGATAAATTAATACTGGGAATATAATTAGATACAATTTAAACAACCCATATGTAGACAAACGTAGGTTTTGAGTTGGTATCTCTAATGGATAATTTGATCATGTTGAGGTTTAAGCATTATTAAACAGTCTACAAAGTCTGGGCAGTTGTCTCAGAAACTGATGGTAGTGTGTCCAATTTAGGGTAAATTACCCTAATGATGTAACTATAAAACGCTTACTGGATTTTCACCAATCGGGTACTAGAATTGAAATAAAACTGCCCTTAAGGCCTGAAAATTCGGGGGTGTGTGTGTCTTCATAGTATGAGAGGAGTTTCTATTGTAACAGTATAGATTCCGTCCCTCTACTCGCTCCTACCTGGGCTCGAACCAGGGACCCGCTGCACACATCAACAGCCAAACCTTGAGGCATCGCTCCACAAAAGCCGCGACCCTTGCAGAGCAAGGGGACAACTACTTCAAGGTCTCAGAGCGAGTGACGTCACCGATTGAAACGCTAACTAGCTAGCCTTTTCACATCGGTTACACTATATTAATTGAATAAACCTTTTTCCATAAAGTTAGTGAACCAAGGTGGCTGACTAGCTGTTGATGTTGAAGAAGCGTCCCGTTCACTAGATTATACGTCACAGTGGCAGAATCACCTGAAAGACGCACATCGGCATCTGCTGACCTCAGCCCTAGGACCATGCCCCAGGACTACCTGACATGATGACTCCTTGCTGTCCCCAGTCCACCTGACCGTGCTGCTGCTCCAGTTTCAACTGTTCTGCCTTATTATTATTCGACCATGCTGGTCATTTATGAACATTTGAACATCTTGGCCATGTTCTGTTATAATCTCCACCCGGCAAAGCCAGAAGAGGACTGGCCACCCCACATAGCCTGGTTCCTCTCTAGGTTTCTTCCTAGGTTTTGGCCTTTCTAGGGAGTTTTTCCTAGCCACCGTGCTTCTACACCTGCATTGCTTGCTGTTTGGGGTTTTAGGCTGGGTTTCTGTACAGCACTTTGAGATATCAGCTGATGTACAAAGGGCTATATAAATACATTTGATTTGATTTTGATTTGCTGACTGGAGTTGGTATCGAAAATAGCTAAATAGTTAAAAAGCGACTGCCCCTAAAAACCAACAACTTCCTTTGAAAACAGGCGATGTGGCATTAGAAACATTTATTATAGTGTAAAAATGTACTACAACGTGTAGTTAAATAGAATAACTTTGGTCATACCCAGTCAGCACGTGACGTCCAAGGACATCGAATTATGGGCAATATCAGGACTGTCTGTAGTGGCCGCCATTTCATCCCAAAATTGTCATCCCAAATGGGGCTGTGTATAAGTATGTAAATGTCTCTCGGAGACATTAAAGTAAAGGATCCTGGAGTGTCCTGTAGGAGTTCTTCAAATTGAAACTGTGGGGGAACCTCTAAAAGTTATTTGAAGAACCCCTTAACATGGTTCCTCAAAGAACCTTTTGGGGTTCATTTTTTAAACTCCCTGTCCACCCTCCCTCCATTATAAAAAAAATATTTAAATAACAATATTTATTTAAATAATTCATTATTTTTTAAGTGGCACCACAAATGTGAATTAATATTTACAAAACAATTTACCAAAACAACATTTACCAAAACACATGACAAAATGTCAACATTTCTGAGGACATGTCAGACCATAATAAATAATAAATTTACTTTGTATAATACTTTTCATGACATTTAATAAAAATAATGATGTACAATAAAAACAAGTTTGCCATCTTTATGACCAGCCCTGGTAACTTCACCCCAACTTCTCTTATCCCCAGAACACAGTAACTTAAGAACATAAATGTTTTTCTGACATTGTTGGGGAAATTTAAGGGAAAATAAAAAATCCAGGCTTAGCAGAGCCACAAGTCCCATGGGGACGTCCTCGAGGGCGTGGATGTTCTCCCCATCAAAGGCCAGCGGGATTTCACTCTCATGGTGAAATGGATTTCCACCAATGTGCAGTAAAGGAGTGAAGAGCGGTGAAATCTGTCAACAAAAGTAAGAAAAGATGAATACACATACAAAGAACATAAATGTTCAGCTGGAGATTTATATAAGCATGCACACCTATGTTTATGAAGAAACATTTGATTTGTGCATACGCATACCTTGTCAGGGACATAAAAGACACTTGGGTTCTCATTGAAGAGGTATGGCAAGATCAGAATTGCTGCTGTGGAGTTGAGTCCTAGTAAAGTAAAGATATGATCTTACTACACAATACATTAGAGAAAGGGAAGTAATAAGAGCAAATACCTCTTCTGTGTTGTCCATCAGGGACTGTCAAAATAGCAGGATGATGTCCTCACCCCTGCCTCGCCTCTCTACCTCTGATAGTCCCTTGAATTCTCTTTATGTCTATATCCATGGATTTGATTAATTTCTGAGAAGATCTGAAAAGATCATTTGCATGCTAATAGATTTCAGTTTGTATTGACTGCTATGTAGGTTAAATGTACACTTCAAATGCAGCTGTCCTACAACATAACTTCTTCTTGAACACAATGCAATTGGGATCATGTTCTGTCCTGTAAGAATTTCAAAGGAAGAGAAAATGTGTCAGAATAGTCTTACAAGCATTTAAATATATATATTAAATAAATATTGAAAGATAAATGGCATTGACATACAATGTAATGTAAAATAGAAGAACATATTGGAGAAAGCACTAGCCAATACAGTACTGCCATACAGGCCTAATATCACATTTCAAGATATCTTTGTACAAAAAATGTTCAATATTTTTATCAGGCTGACTTGAAAGATTATACGCAACATTTTGCTGCGTGGCAATACTGTGTTTGGATTCTGAAGGGCATTTATACTAAAGAGGTAGTCTAGACACTGTATTAATACCATTATGCATTTGAATCCCATCTACAGCTACCATCTAAGATATTAATTTCCCTCCACAAGGGAGCGTACATGTAACGTTTCCAAAATGGGATCGTATTGTCCATGTAACGTTTCCAAAATGGGATAGTATTGTACATGTAACGTTTCCAATACGGGATAGTATTGTACATGTAACGTTTCCAATACGGGATAGTATTGTACATGTAACGTTTCCAAAATGGGATCGTATTGTCCATGTAACGTTTCCTAAATGGAATAGTATTGTACATGTAACGTTTCCAAAATGGGTTATTGTACATGTAACGTTTTGCCCCCTTGTGAGTTTATAGTATTGCATGCTGTAGCAGGCTATATAAAGAGGAAGACCTCCATTGACGATTCAGTTCGTTGTAACATCTCGTCTGGACAGGTCACCGTCCTTAGTTAGTTAGTTAACGTTAGCTAGTTCATTATCACAAAAGTGAGAACTGCTCTAGATTGGAAACTTACATTAACGAGTGTAAAGCCTTTTTGGCTTTATGGAAACGATATACAATATATGGGAAAGAATATAGTTCAGGGAAATAATCCAAACCTAGTTGTGCCTAGTTAGGACATAACGTAAGCTAGATAACGGTACTGTAGCTCATACAACGCCAATGGTCAAACCCAGTTTTCTAATATTTACCTTAATTAGCTATAGTAACGTTATGAAAGCTATTAACAGAAACCCATAATTATCTTCGTTATTCATTATTATTATGTTATATTATTATAATAAATTATTTTCGAGACATATTCAGAGCCAAACATCAACCCAACTGAACCTTTTTAATTTGTTGTCACATCCAAACTTGTCACCATCGTTTTCAGTTGAAATTGCGAAGTTCCCGGAAGAACTTCGAGGTTCCTTGATGAACCCCCCTTCTAACAAGTTCTTTGAAGAACCTTTTGGGGCTGTTTTTCATTGACCAAGAACCCTACGGTTCTTAGGGGATCTGAGAACAACTCCAGTTGAACCCTTCATTTTTTAGAGTGTAGTCGGCTCTATTTACTCTCAGATTCAAACATGATGATTAGCATCAACGATCAAGTCAGCTGCTGCTGCTTCAATACATTATGAGGTGAGACGGTGAACTGATGTTGAACTGGGCAGTCAGCTGCTGCTGCTGCTCCAATACAGTATGAGGGGAGACGGTGAACTGATGTTGAACTGGGCAGTCAGCTGCTGCTGCTCCAATACAGTATGAGGTGAGACGGTGAACTGATGTTGAACCGGGCAGTCAGCTGCTGCTCCAATACAGTATGAGGTGAGACGGTGAACTGACGTTGAACCGGGCAGTCAGCTGCTGCTCCAATACAGTATGAGGTGAGACGGTGAACTGATGTTGAACCGGGCAGTCAGCTGGTGCTGCTCCAATACAGTATGAGGTGAGACGGTGAACTGACGTTGAACCGGGCAATCAGCTGCTGCTCCAATACAGTATGAGGTGATGGTGAACTGATGTTGAACCGGGCAGTCAGCTGCTGCTGCTCCAAGACAGTATGAGGTGAGACGGTGAACTGATGTTGAACCGGGCAGTCAGCTGCTGCTCCAATACAGTATGAGGTGATGGTGAACTGATGTTGAACCGGGCAGTCAGCTGCTGCTGCTCCAATACAGTATGAGGTGAGACCGTGAACTGATGTTGAACCGGGCAGTCAGCTGCTGCTCCAATACAGTATGAGGTGAGACGGTGAACTGACGTTGAACTGGGCAGTCAGCTGCTGCTCCAATACAGTATGAGGTGAGACGGTGAACTGATGTTGAACCGGGCAGTCAGCTGGTGCTGCTCCAATACAGTATGAGGTGATGGTGAACTGATGTTGAACCGGGCAGTCAGCTGCTGCTGCTCCAATACAGTATGATGTGATGGTGAACTGAGGTTGAACCGGGCAGTCATTCATTCTGTACTATGAGTCTAGTCTATCATTGTTGGTATTGAAAAAGCCTACTGGACATTGTGGTGGAAATTCTACCCAATCTGGAAAGACTGTCATTTCTTCAAACAATCAACCTTTTTTTGATAAGAATTGCAATAATGTAGCTGGTCAGCCCTACACTCTGAGGTGGAAGGCCAAGAACTCATGACACAAGGTGGTCAGAAGCCTTACATATTCAAACTATCTTGTGCATATAGAAAACATGTGATCTTGGTATGTGTCCGTGTGTGGAGAACTAGACACAGACTAACTGTGAATTGGTCGTCTCCTGTAGCAACATATAGTTATTCTAGTTTTCCAGTGACGTGTCAAAACAACAGTGTAATATTCATATGTGTAAAAACATACTGATATGTAATTGGATGCATTTTACCGCCATATCATACTGTGCTATGATTGGTTAAGACAACCCAAATGGTTAGGTCATGGTCAGTTTGATCCTGGTTGGCAATACGGGAACATGCCAGTTATAGGTAGCTAATAAAGAGCTACGTTAAGAAATATCCTGTAGTACTGAATTTTATTATTGTGTACAAAGTGTGCAAAACAAGATATGGTGTCAGAGTAAAAGGTCTTAAAATATGGATTTTTCTGGAGTTCCTTCACCTCGAATGGACTGGGAGTCTACAAACTTACCGGATGCATGGCGTAAGTACAAACAGCATGTGGAGCTAATGTTCACGGGTCCTCTGAAGGACAGAAGAGAAAATGCAGCTACTTGCTCCTCTGAATCGGTGAAAAAGTTAAGAGATATTTACAACACACTTACTGTTAGTGTTCAAAAACTGGAGAGTTGAGACCAAATCACGGACGCTGGACAGAGTGGATTTCAGTTGTAACAAAAGACAGTTTTAATGAGTCAGAGATATCTTGTCCCGCAGTTTTACGTGCACGGACCTAGTTCACATAACTCGGCAAGGAGCCAGGTGAAAAAGAGGCCTATACAACGGTTACATTCATTTTTATACATAGAATAAAGTAGGTGGAGTCTTGTCGTTTCGGTCTTCTTGACTGGTCGGAGGGTTGGAGGCGGGCCTTGCTCTAGCCAGAGCAGAAGCCCCATTGGTGCACAGCAGAGCCTTATCCTGAGCATCCGACCAATAGAGGGGGTCAGTCTTGTGGCTGGGTGTATGTGTTCTTACGACAGAATGTATTTGTTTATATGAGCTATGTGTATGAATACTTATATAACAAATCCCTCTCTTCACGTCTATTAGACGTGAAAACTATAGCAGAAAGGTGGCGGTTGCAATCGTGGGTATACATAAGGTGGTGCTCCTAACCTTGTCTGGTTTGCATGGTGGGTCTGTAGGTGTAGTGCTACGTTTGGGACGGGAGTGATTGGAGGGAGTGATATCAGGAAAGGAGTTAGGGACATGTGTAGGGGTTGGTGTACGTGATGTGGCAGGGTGAAATAGTTGTTCAATTAACCATGTGAAAGTCCTAGGGTTACTCCAAATATCAGTAGGAATATCACAAATAAGGGACCAGATATCCCCAGCCTCACCCAGAGAGGGAGAAATTTCCCTCTAACTGGGCGAGGTTCCCTTCTCAGGGGAGGCGGAGTTTGATGCCGCATCACCTGAGGAAGGAGTGTCTTCATTTGGAATCGAATTTAGGCCTCTCAAATCAGCTCTGACTTCAGTCAGTGTTCTAGAAGGAATTGGGGCTGGGGTGCAATGTGTAAGGCGGTGCCAAGGTGTGCCTGATTTACCTTTGACCTGGACTGAGTGTGAAGTAACCTCCTTCACTTCGTACGGTCCAGTCCACCTGGGTTCCAGCCACTTTCTCTTGTGGACTGTAACCCTCACCCGTCACCAACCTTTACCTTCAGTAGTGGCGTGTCCCCCGGCAGCTCCCCCTCCTGGACCTTGTGAACCTGGGTAGAGAGTGCTGCAGAGAGAACCGTCAGTTTTTTCACATAATTAGACATTACAATTTGTTGTACATCAAGGGCGGGCATATGACCTCCCTCCCTTGGTGGACCATGCATGACTCTACCAGTCATTATCCCATGAGGCACATACTTTAGCTATCTTAGCTTTTGCTTTTGGTTTGACGTTCCACCAGATTTTGGGATTGGGGCCTGTACACAGATCCAAATCTGCGGGTTATGCCAAATCTTTCTTCCACCTGTCTCAGGTGTTTGTTAAATGTAAGCCATTTGTCAAATTTGATTTGTCTTGGGATGCCATACCTGGGTATTAGTTTGGTTTGTAGCCACTCAAAGACTGACCTAGCATCCTCCCCTTTTGTTAGTATTGCCTCTACCCATTTGGAGAACCTATCTACTATGACTAGGAGATAGAGTTTGCCTTTAGATAAAATTTCGGGGCCCATGTCGGTATAGTCTATACTAATATCCTGAAAACATGCATTAGGTATTAAGTATGAGCCCATTGGTGTTCGATATGGTTTCTTTGGGTTGTGTCTGTCACAACCATTGCATTTGTCACAAAATAAATCATCGTCATAAAATAAGTCAGTCATATTTTTTATGTGAGGGTGCCACCAGATGTGCGAGGCCTTTTTGGAGGGTCTTTAGTTTGCCTTCGTGTGTGGGGCCATGTGTTTCTCATAAAAGTTCTGGGTCCATCAGTGTGGCCTGCTTCATGGGCATGGGCTGAGTCTGTATAGATATTCAGTCTTTCCTTTTCCTCTGATGAGGACCTGCGTCAATCCGATGATTTCAGCTAATTTGGCCGATGCTGGTTGAGGGATGATGGCTGATTGAAGGGTGACATCACGAGGTGAGCTGTTTTTTCAATAGCTTTTGCTACTGCAGCAACGTATCTGGAGCATGTTGACTGTCCTACCTCAATGTGGTCAAGTTTGAAGAGTAGTACATCAAGACCCTTCTCTCCCCCTCTTGTTTCTGGAATAGGACGGATGAGGTGAATCCTTCCCTTTCAGAAACATCCAAATGGAACTTGTTCTTGTAGTCAGGTGCAGTCAGAGCTGCTGCCGCTGATAGATCTGTTTTCAGGAGTGCTATGGCTGTTGATGCTTCAGCCGTCCAGGCCAGGGGTGCATGGAGGTTCCTTGATCGTAGGATGACCGGTGCTGCCACCCCCTCTGGGCCACACCCAATGGTACAACACCTGATAGGTGGGGTCAGGTGCATCATGTCTTCGTCCCAGTCTGCAGTGTAGAGGCAGTCATCAGTTTCTGTTGCATTGAGTGTGCAATGGATCTCAGCTTGGGGAGTCTTATATGGGTGCAGAGTGTAGATTTGAGCTTTCAGTTGGTTGAACTTAAACTGGATGTGAGGGGTGGCAGGCCCTGTGGGTAGGCATTTTAGCCAGTACACTTCTTGGGCTTCAGACAGTGTGGTCATCGGCAGGAGTGGCATCCTCATCATTCTTACTGGGTGATCAGGTGTTGAAGTGGGAGGGTTGGTTGTAATCTTGCTGCTCCTGCTGCATGTGTCTAGGAGAGGGTCCTCTTCCTCTTCCTGGTGCCCCTCCACGTCCTCTTCCTCTTTCTCTCCATTGCTGTTGCTGCGGGGAGAGTGGTTTCGTGCAATATCTGGCATAGTGACCGGGAATTCCGCAGTTATACCACTGGTATGTTCCCCCTCTGTATGGTCCAGTGTAGGGGCCTCGTTGAGCCCGTTGCCGTTGCAGGATATACCGCTGTGGGGGAGGGTAATGGGGTGGTGGGGCTGCCTGCTGTTGGATAATCTGAGAGACAGTCTGTGCCACGATCTGAGTGTTATCTGGCTGCTCCCCTTGGTCTTGAGTTTCTACTGCAATCATTTGTTTGGGCGTGATGGCTGCAGACATTTTATCTAAGTCGTCTGATAATGTGTATAATGCGTTATTTAGGTATATTCAATCCTTACTATGTGGTGTTTATTTCTATCGTTGTATGCTTAGCCCGTACTGCTGTACTGGCTGTGGCTTATCTCTTCCACCCTCACCCTCGCATACAAAGGGGGTTATCAGTATGTGACGCCCACCACGTGTGTTTCTCCGGCATTTTATTTGAATTTGTTCAGCGATTCGTTTAAGTATTTTCTAGAAATGATTCGGCGATTTCCTTTTGGAACAATATATCAGTGAATATATGCGGTTCTATAACAATTTTCAGAGTAATTCTAGCTCTTTAGGAAATATAGATAGAATTTCTAGACAACTAAGAGTTGTTCAGTGAATTATTTAAATACTTTCTGTAAACAATTCAGTAAATTCCTTTATGAACTTATATCAGTAAATTTGAGCGATTCTATAGCAATTGTCAGAATAATTCTATATCTTTAGGAAATATGGATAGAATAGAAAAACCCCAAAATCAGTGTGTAGCTTTTAGCGTCTGTCAAACAAAGTCTGTACTAAGCTCGGCGGCTTATTTAAATACTTTCTAGAAACAATTCAGTAAGTTCCTTTATTAACTTATATCAGTAAATTCCAGTGATTCTATAGCAATTGTCAGAATAATTTTAAACTTTAGGCAATATCAACAGGAATGAAAAAAACGAAAATCCGTATTCCAGCCCGGCTGCTGTCAATCAAAGTTGCACGGCCATTCGATACTAAGGTGGCTTTGTCTATCAGCACGTGTGCCTAATAGCCCAGTTACGTATCCCAACCTACTCCGCGACAAACGTTTCTTTCAATTTAATTTCCCCCATCTCCAAATCATGGAATGTCAACTCTGGTTCATATTATGTTTATTGTTTGATGTGCAATAGCCACCTCATTCCCGATCTCTGTCTTGTGGAACGCCAAACTTACATATCCTGTATCTACTCGACTACACCTCTTACAAAACCTATTAAATAATACACAGCTTTTTTAATAGGGCATTTTTCATGCAGATTCATTCAATCCAACCACACCTCCACAAGACCTATTCGATGTTATATGTATCAACAGGAGATTTTACTTGCAGATCCGGTTCATCCATAATTCAACTATAACCACACCTCCACAAGACCTTTATTCGATAGTACAGAACGTATCAAAATAGGACATTTTTACTTGCAGATTCGGTTCATCTATAATTCAACTATAACCACACCTCCACAAGACCTTATTCGATAGTACAGAACGTATCAAAATAGGACATTTTTACTTGCAGATTCGGTTCATCTATCATTCATTCATTCGTATGAAATTCTCATTGAATTTCCAACATCCATAATTGTGTCCTTTACGTGTTAAAACACAGCCACTATTTAACGTCACCTCTATACACAACCCAATACATATATAATTAGGACAGTTTTCTATGCAGATTTCAGAACAAATAGGGTCCCTGGAGGAATTTAACACATTGGTCAATCACAATTCACACATTCCTATTAAAATAACTGAGTATAGGCCCATTAATAAGAATATATATATTATATATATATATATATATATATTTTTTTTTTTTTTTTTCTTTTTTTTTTTACAAAACAAGATATCTTTAATCGATGTCTTAGGTTCTTATGTAAAAAATTTGGGCACCGATTCATACTCACGCCCAGTACTTTCTGATCAAAATTTGGTTTAGGCTATAATACAATATGCAGATTTCGATATAACGGGCTCTGCTCACCTTATATAGAGCGCTCCGATCAGATTTCCTGAGGCAAGATGAATGGCTGGGGAAGTCACTCTTCCGTCTGATTTTTTAGCCGTGATCAGTCTTGTCCTCTCACACTAACTTATAATAGATCGAATTCAAGAACAACCAAACTCTGCTACCAAGTTTTGTTAGTGTTCAAAAACTGGAGAGTTGAGACCAAATCACGGACGCTGGACAGAGTGGATTTCAGTTGTAACAAAAGACAGTTTTAATGAGTCAGAGATATCTTGTCCCGCAGTTTTACGTGCACGGACCTAGTTCACATAACTCGGCAAGGAGCCAGGTGAAAAAGAGGCCTATACAACGGTTACATTCATTTTTATACATAGAATAAAGTAGGTGGAGTCTTGTTGTTTCGGTCTTCTTGACTGGTCGGAGGGTTGGAGGCGGGCCTTGCTCTAGCCAGAGCAGAAGCCCCATTGGTGCACAGCAGAGCCTTATCCTGAGCATCCGACCAATAGAGGGGGTCAGTCTTGTGGCTGGGTGTATGTGTTCTTACGACGGAATGTCTTTGTTTATATGAGCTATGTGTATGAATACTTATATAACATTACCGAGGCTGAATCAAAGGTACTGAAAACATACGATCTTTTTGAAGCATATGTTGCGCCGAAGAGCAATACGATTTTCGCTAGCTAAAAATTCCATGAGAAAGTACAGGGATCTAGCGAGTCTTTTGAACAGTTTGTGACAGAGCTGCGTCTGCTTGTGAAAGATTGTGATTATGCAAACAAGGATGAGATGGTCAGGGACCGTATTGTATTTGGAATACACTCACCGAGAGTGAGAGAGAAACTTTGAATGTTGGGTCTGAGGTAACGCTGGACAAAGCTATCGACATAGCCATATCTCACGAGCTAGCACAGGCTCAGATGAAAACCATTTCGCGCGACAGCACGAGCGCATCACGTGAAAAAGCAGTGCACGAAGTCAGGCAGACATCAAAGCACACCTCCGGTGCACAGAGAGCGCGTTTTAGAACAGAGAGACATAACTCTAAGACAGAGCGACACAGACTCAAAACATGTGGACATTGTGGATACAAAGTGCATGGCGAACAAGGAAATTGCCCAGCTAAAGTCAAACAGTGTACTAAATCTGGTAAATGGAATCACTTTGCAAAAGTGTGCAGAGCTTACCGTTGAAAAACAGTACACACAGTGAGAGAAGATGAAATGTCAATCAAAGAGTCAAACGCTGATGAACTGTTTATTGATTCAGTGACACAGAAAAGTCAAATATCAGAGACAGAGCAAGCCTTTGCTGACATTGAGATGGGAACACAAGGCACAGAGCTAAAGTTCAAACTAGACACTGGTGCACAAGTAAACATTATTCCTCTGAATAAGTACCACAGCTTGACATCTGAGTTAGAGCTACAGCCCACCACGTGTAGACTGACTGGTTATGGAGGTGAACAGCTCCCAGTAAAAGGCACATGCACTTTCAAATGCAAATACAAGGAAAGTGACATGTTGGACTTTTATGTTGTTGACACTAGAGCACCTGCAGTACTAGGTCTTAAAGCATGTTTAGACATGGACCTCATCAAGCTAGTTTTATCAGTGACAGCACCAGTAGAGACAGACAATGTACTGGAGGAGTTTGCTGATGTTTTTACAGGAATAGTATTATTCACAGGAGAATGTACCATTCACCTTGACCCAGACGCAACCCCTGTGGTCTACCCACCGAGAAAGACTCCCCTTGATCTCCTTGCCCGTCTGAAGAAAGAGTTGGAGAGCATGGAGCAATCTGACATAGTCACCAAGGTTACAGAACCGACTGACTGGGTAAGCGCGTTAGTGGTGGTGGAGAAACCACGCACAGGAGTATGTCTCGACCCAAGAGACTTGAACAAGGCTATCAAACGACCCCATTACCGACGCTAGATGGCATCACACACAAGCTAGTGGGAGCCCACTACTTCAGTGTCATGGACGCTAGATCAGGCTACTGGGCTATCAAGCTCACAGGAGAGTTATCTAAGCTCACAACATTCAACACACCGTTTGGACACTACAGGTTCCGTCACCTGCCTTTTGGGATTATCTCAGCCCAAGACGAGTTTCAGCGAAAGATCGACGAAATGTACGAAGGCCTCGACGGAGTTGTGGCAATTGTGGACGACATCCTTGTCTATGGTCGAACCAAAGAGGAGTGCGACCGAAACCTCCGCGCGATGCAGAGAGGAGTCTGGCTCAACCCTGAGAAGAGCACAGTCGACGCTACAGAGGTCAGCTACTTCGGACATCTTCTCACAGCGACTGGAATCAAGCCAGATCCACAAAAGATCTTAGCCATAAAAGAAATGGAGCCACCAAAGAACCATGCAGAGCTGAAACCAGTGCTTGGCATGGTCAACTACTTAGCCAAGTTCGCACCCAGCCTCTCCAATGCTAATGCACCCCTACGTCAACTGCTAAAGTAGTCCAGTGAGTGTCTCTGGGACAAGCAACACGACATTGCTTTCCAGAATGTGAAAGACTTGATCACGAGAGAACCAGGATCAATCCTTGCCTACTCCGACCCCAACAAAGATCTCAGACTCCAAGTGGACGCGTCAAAATATGGACTAGGTGCAGTGCTACTGCAAGAAGGAATGCCCATCGGCTACGCTTCCAAATCTCTCAGACTGTGAAATCAACTACGCTCAAATCGAAAAGGAGCTCTACGCCATTCTGTTCGGATGTAAACGTTTCCATCAGTACATATATGGACGACAAGTCATTGTGGAATCCGACCACAAACCCCTTGAGTCAATTATGAGGAAACCACTAGCCGCAGCCCCGCAAAGGCTACAGAGAATGATCCTTCAACAACAAAAATACGACTTCACAATCACTCACCATCCAGGCAAAGACATCCCTGTCGCAGACACACTCTCCAGGAAGTTTCTTACCTATACGGACAGCAGCCTCAGTGAAGGCGTGGACATGCAAGTGCACACTGTGTAAAGCAACTTACCAGTTAGTGACACAAAACTGAAGGAGATCCAAGCAGAAACAGAAAAGGATGCACAACTCGCACCGCTGAGAAAAGTCATACAGGATTGATGGCCTGAAGAGAGGAGAAAATGCCCTCACAGCGTCTCAGAATTCTGGAACCATCGTGATGAACTATCACAGATCAAAGGAATAATTTTCAAAGGAGAGAAAATCCTTATTCCTACCAGTCTCAGAGAAGAGATTTTGACAAAGATCCATGCTGGACACATGGGCATGGAAAAGTGCAAACAGAGCACGGGACATTTTGTTTTGGCCCGGAATGTGCTAACAAATAGAGGACATCGTTGGTAAATGCGCCATATGTCTTGAACAACGCCCCTCAAACACCAAAGAGCCAATGTTACCTCACTGTATCCCAGACCGACCCTGGCAGGTCGTGGCAACCGATCTGTTTACCTGGAACAACGAGGACTACATCGTAACAGTGGACTACTACAGCAGATACTTCGAACTCGACAAGCTTCACAGCACCACATCTGCAGCCTTTGCCAGGCATGGCATTGTAGAGACTTTAATATCTGACAATGGGCCCTGTTACAAATCAAATGAGTTTGAATCCTTCACAAAAGCATGGGAGTTTACACGTCACCACAAGCCCACATTACCCTCAAAGTAATGGCCTTGCTGAAAAATCTGCGCAGATTTCTAAATCACTCATGGACAAAGCAAAAGCAGAAATGAGAGATCCCTACCTCAGTCTCCTTGAATACCGCAACACTCCAGTTGACAACGTCAAATTACCAGCCCAGCTGTTGATGAGCCGCAGGCTTCGCTCAATCCTTCCCGGCACCAACCAGCAGCTGCAACCTGAGGTCGTCAGCTACAAGGAAATGCATGGAAAACGTGCACAGAGACAACAACAACAAAAGCAATACTACGACAGGTCAGCTAGACCACTGCCACCACTGATCGACGGAGAGTCAGTTTAGAATCCAAGAGCATGGCCTCTGGAAGCCAGCAGTAGTCATCCAGCCAGCTGACACTGAACGTTCATATCACGTCCGCACCGCAGAAGGAGCTGTGTACCGCCGCAATCGTCGTCACCTACTGAACACAAAAGAACACACACTGATGAGATGAACTGCTCCCCTGAAAGGGAATGTGATGGACTAAACACACACACACAGCACAACATACACCATACACCATACTTACCTGCAACACCACAAGAACTGTTGACTGACACAGAAGCATGCTCAGCATCATATCGAACAAGGTCAGGAAGAGAGGTCAAGCCCAGAGCTGTCCTAGACCTGTGAAATGTCAAAGGGTGTAGGTGGATCGCTGCCCTAAAAGAGTTTCAGACTGTAAACTTGTTATTGAAAGTTTACTTGAAATGCTTTGGTATTGTATCTGTTTGAAATGTTAAGATGTTATTTCTACAGTGAAAGCTGAGTTGCTGAGAATCCCTTGTTTGAAAAGTAACATTATGTTGAATTATTGTTTCAGAGTCTGTTGATTCAGTTGGTGTAGTATGCAATATACAGTGGGGCAAAAAAAGTATTTAGTCAGCCACCAATTGTGCAAGTTCTCCCACTTAAAAATATGAGAGAGAACTGTAATTTTCATCATAGGTACACTTCAACTATGACAGACAAAATGAGAAAACAAATGCCAGAAAATCACATTGTAGGATTATTAATGAATTTATTTGCAAATTATGGTGGAAAACAAGTATTTGGTCACCTACAAACAAGCAAGATTTCTGGCTCTCACAGACCTGTAACTTCTTCTTTAAGAGGCTCCTTTGTCCTCCACTCGTTATCTGTATTAATGGCACCTGTTTGAACTTGTTATCAGTATAAAAGACACCTGTCCACAACCTCAAACAGTCACACTCCAAACTCCACTATGGCCAAGACCAAAGAGCTGTCAAAGGACACCAGAAACAAAATTGTAGACCTGCACCAGGCTGGGAAGACTGAATCTGCAATAGGTAAGCAGCTTGGTTTGAAGAAATCAACTGTGGGAGTAATTACTAGGAAATGGAAGACATACAAGACCACTGATAATCTCCCTCGATCTGGGGCTCCATGCAAGATCTCACCCTGTGGGGTCAAAATTATCACAACTGAACGGTGAGCAAAAATCCCAGAAACACACGGGGGGACCTAGTGAATGACCTGCAGAGAGCTGGGACCAAAGTAACAAAGCCTACCATCAGTAACACACTACGCCACCAGGGACTCAAATCCTGCAGTGCCAGACGTGTCCCCCTGCTTAAGCCAGTACATTTCCAGGCCGTCTGAAGTTTGCTAGAGAGCATTTGGATGATCCAGAAGAAGATTGGGAGAATGTCAGATGAAACCAAAATATAACTTTTTGGTAAAAACTCAACTCGTTGTGTTTGGAGGACAAAGAATGCTGAGTTGCATCCAGAGAACACCATACCTACTGTGAAGCATGGGAGTGGAAACATAATCTGTTTTTCTGCAAAGGGACCAGGACGACTGATCCGTGTAAAGGAAAGAATGAATGGGGCCATGTATCGTGAGATTTTGAGTGAAAATCAGCAAGAGCATTGAAGATGAAACGTGGCTGGGTCTTTCAGCATGACAATGATCCCAAACACACCGCACGGGCAACGAAGGAGTGGCTTCGTAAGAAGCATTTCAAGGTCCTGGAGAGGCCTAGCCAGTCTCCAGATCTCAACCCCATAGAAATTCTTTGGAGGGAGTTGAAAGTCTGTGTTGCCCAGCAACAGCCCCAAAACATCACTGCTCTAGAGGAGATCTGCATGGATGAATGGGCCAAAATACCAGCAACAGTGTGTGAAAACCTTGTGAAAGACTTAAAGAAAATGTTTGACCTCTGTTATTGCCAACAAAGGGTATATAACAAAGTATTGAGATAAACTTTTGTTATTGACCAAAAACTTATTTTCCACCATCATTTGCAAATAAATTAATAAAAAATCCTACAATGTGATTTTCTGGATTTTTTTTTCTAATTTTGTCTGTCATAGTGTACCTATGATGAAAATTACAGGCCTCATCTTTTTAAGTGGGTGTAATTGCACAATTGGTGGCTGACTAAATACTTTTTTGCCCCACTGTAAATGCTTACTTACCTTGAGCTCAAACTGCAGACCATGTATTCAAAAGAAACCCTTAGAATATGTAAACATATTAATTTTGGCAAAGTACATCCCTCCTCTGCCTTCCTCTCCTCTGAAGACCCAGTGAGGGTGGAGCTCAGTCAGTGAGCTGTTGAGGAACTGGTTAGGAAGAACACTTCTACAGCCAGAGAGGTGAGAGATCACACATGGTTTAGACGGTAAATATGTATGTCCCCTTAGCAGTTCATCACGTAAGCAAAAGGGAGTACGTTCCATCATCCATGTTTATTTACATTAGTGCAAATTGTCCACTGGTGTAATTTCTCAACCCTTTTGGCTGTATGAATGTTAATTTGCCCTTAGACACACACATTTGCTCTTTGATATTATGAAGGTAATTTGTGTAAAATATACTTTTCCCCCCCATTCATTCACCCCATCTCTTTACATTGCTGATGTATATTTGGTGGCCTGACTGCATCCAGACTATGTCAAAGGCCAATCCTGGTAGATCTGAACCTAATGCAGCTTGGAGTGATCAGATGACAGAAGTCACATTTAGGTGCCAGGTGAAACAGGCCATAGATGCTCCATGTCCATTACTTTGAGTGATTTATACACTGCTCAAAAAAATAAAGGGAACACTTAAACAACACAATGTAACTCCAAGTCAATCACACTTCTGTGAAATCAAACTGTCCACTTAGGAAGCAACACTGATTGACAATAAATTTCACATGCCATTGTGCAAATGGAAGACAACAGGTGGAAATTATAGGCAATTAGCAAGACACCCCCAATAAAGAAGTGGTTCTGCAGGGGGTGACCACAAACCACTTCTCAGTTCCTATGCTTCCTTGCTGATGTTTTGGTCACTTTTGAATGCTGGCGGTGCTTTCACTCTAGTGGTAGCATGAGACGGAGTCTACAACCCACACAAGTGGCTCAGGTAGTGCAGCTCATCCAGGATGGCACATCAATGCGAGCTGTGGCAAGAAGGTTTGCTGTGTCTGTCAGCGTAGTGTCCAGAGCATGGAGGCGCTACCAGGAGACAGGCCAGTACATCAGGAGACGTGGAAGAGGGCAGCAACCCAGCAGCAGGACCGCTACCTCCACCTTTGTGCAAGGAGGAGCAGGAGGAGCACTGCCAGAGCCCTGCAAAATGACCTCCAGTAGGCCACAAATGTGCATGTGTCTGCTCAAACGGTCAGAAACAGAGTCCATGAGGGTGGTATGAGGGCCCGACGTCCACAGGTGGGGGTTGTGCTTACCGCCCAACACCGTGCAGGACGTTTTTCATTTGCCAGAGAACACCAAGATGGGCAAATTCACCACTGGCACCCTGTACTCTTCACAGATGAAGCAGGTTCACACTGAGCACATGTGACAGTCTGGAGACGCCGTGGAGAACGTTCTGCTGCCTGCAACATCCTCCAGCATGACCGGTTTGGCGGTGGGTCAGTCATGGTGTGGGGTGGCATTTCTTTGGGGGGCCGCACAGCCCTCCATGTGCTCGCCAGAGGTAGCCTGACTGCCATTAGGTACCGATATGAGATCCTCAGACCCCTTGTGAGACCATATGCTGGTGCGGTTGGCCCTGGGTTCCTGCTAATGCAAGACCTCATGTGGCTGGAGTGTGTCAGCAGTTCCTTTAAGAGGAAGACATTGATGCTATGGACTGGCCCGCCCGTTCCCCAGACCTGAATCCAATTGAGCACATCTGGGACATCAGGTCTCGCTCCATCCACCACAGACTGTCCAGGAGTTGGATGCTTTAGTCCAGGTCTGGGAGGAGATCCCTCAGGAGACCATCCGCCACCTCATCAGGAGCATGCCCAAGCGTTGTAGGGAGGTCATACAGGAACGTGGAGGCCACACACACCCCTGAGCCTCATTTTGACTTGTTTTAAGTACATTACATCAAAGTTGGATCAGCCTGTAGTGTGGTTTTCCACTTTAATTTTGAGTGTGACTCCAAATCCAGACCTCCATTGCTTGATACATTTGATTTCCATTGATAATTTGTGTGATTGTTGTCAGCACATTCAACTATGTAAAGAAAAAAGTATTTAATAAGAATATTTCATTCATTCAGATCTAGGATGTGTTATTTTAGTGTTCCCTTTATTTTTTTGAGCAGTGTATAAATGACTAAATGTGTTTCTGTGTTGCAGGGGCAGTCAAGAAATGGAACAGCAAGGCCACAGAACATGACATAAGCAGAGCTGTGGGAGACAACCTCAAGCCCCTGGTAGAGCCGGGGGTGGTGTTTACCACTCCACCACACCTTCAGCAGGCTGGAAAAGTGCGATTGATACAGTTTTTCATACTAAGATGGACCAAGAGTCTGTTGATTGGTCAGTCATTAGGTTCATTTGACTTACAATATGTTCAAATCAAGTCAAGCTTTATTAATACAGCACATTTCAGGCATGGATGCAACACAATGGAAACAGGAAAACCAAAAAAAAAAAAAACTTAGACAGGACGCAAACCACAAAGGTGGTTAAAATAATTTATTACAATCAATACCATTCATACTATTACAAAATCATAATTCTCATTCATTCTTAATTAATTCTATTTACAAAAATATCAAACAAAAACAAACCTCAGGGGAGCATCGTCCCTCCCCGTCATACCTAACCAATACCTAACCCTTTCCCTATCTCCCCTTCCCTAATCTATCCCCTTACCAAACTCACTCTAACACTCCCAGCCCTAAACCCCCTTTCCACCTCTCCCGTGCCGCATGCTTCCCCCACTTCCTCTCCTCCCTCTTCATCTTCCCCCTCAAATCACCTTGCACCCTTCTCACTATCCCTTCCACCCCCCAATCTCTCCCTGTCTTGACTAAATTCTGCCTGGCTTCCCACAGTCCCTTTTTAAAGAGACTCATGAGAAGCCACAGCAGAAACCTGTCCCTATCCGTTCCCTTTGCTCTCCCTACGCCTCTCTCTAGCCTAGCCCATGTCAAAACAAAATCACTCCTAACCACACCTAGCATTACCCGTGCCCTAGCCCAGACTAGTCCGGCAAAGGCACAGTCCCAGAAGGCATGGCGCACAGTCTCCTCCCTGCCACAAGAGGATCTTGGACAGGTGGGGGATTGCACCAAACTATACCGGTACAAGATGGCACGTACCGGCAAGCACTTATGGAGGCCCAACCAATTCAGGTCCTTGAGCCTGTTGTC
This sequence comes from Oncorhynchus mykiss, assembly GCF_013265735.2. Lineage (NCBI taxonomy): Eukaryota > Metazoa > Chordata > Actinopteri > Salmoniformes > Salmonidae > Oncorhynchus > Oncorhynchus mykiss. The sequence goes on from NC_048571.1 coordinate 28,897,764, forward strand.
CAGGCCCCACGCCTGCACTCCCTCCCAGACCACTGACGAGATGCCCGCTACAGGCGCAGGACTCCCTGCCTGCCTGACCTCCTCGTACAGGTGCCTGTGGTCTAAACCTACTCGGGCAACTTCAACCTCGGGGTGCGCACGCAGCCACTTGGCCGCATGGCCAAAATGCCACGGCAGCTGTCCAGCTTGAGGGGGAAATGTGGTACCCCCCTACCTCCCTCCCCGATGGGACAGATCATGCGTGCCCTGGCGACCCACTCGCACCTGCCACTCCACATAAACTGAAACACAAGCCTCACTAGAGGCCTCCTCAGACAAGCCGGCAATGGGTAGATGTATGCCACATACAAAAGAGACGGCAACACATCCACCTTTAGGACCAGGACTTTGCCCATAAAAGACAAATACCTAGCCTTCCACATTGCTAGCTTCCTCTGTACCACTGCAATACGCATGTTCCAGTTTAGCGTCGCTGAGCCGGAGGTCTCAAAATGAACCCCGAGAATCCTCAGGGCCCCTTCACAGAGAGATAACCCCCCAGGCACATCCGTTCTACTGCGCCATCTTCCGAAAAACTTGACGGAAGACTTTGCATGGTTCAGAACCGCTCCCGACACTCGGGTGAAATCCCCAAAGATGGCAAGGGACCTTGTCAGGCACGAGTCCTTGCACAACAGCAAGGAAGTGTCGTCGGCGTACTGCGTCATCTTAACACGCAGCCCACCGCTTCCAGGGATCAACAAGCCTTCCACCCCTGTGTCTGCCCTAATGGCAGCCCCCAGAGGCTCCATGTACAGAACGAAGAGGAGAGCCGAGAGTGGGCATCCCTGCCTGACCCCAGACGAGAGGTCAAAAACGTCACCTAAGTGACTATTTACACTAACTCGACACCCCGCTCCGACATATAAAGTACGGATCCATCCTATAAACTTCTCCCCAAATCCTAATCTACCTAACACCCTGAATAGAAAAGATCTATTCACGCGATCAAAAGCTTTCGCCTGATCTAGCGCTGCTACCATTAAAGGCAGCCCTCTATCTTCAACCCAAGCGATGGAATCCCTGATCAACTGTAGGTTCCATCTTATAGAGCGGCCCTTTACCCCGCACGTCTGATCCTCGTGGACGACGTAGGGAAGGGCTGTGCGCAACCGGTCTGCTAAAACCTTTGCAAGAATCTTGTAATCTACGCACAGCATGGTCAATGGCCGCCAGTTGCCAAGGTCAGTTGCTTCCCCCTTCTTATAAAGAAGTGACAGCACACCAACAGCCATTGATCCCCCCGGGACCCCCGTCTCAAGGATGGCCTTCAAGACTTCGAGAACCACTGGTCCAAGTATACCCCAAAACTTGAGGTAAAACTCAGCCGGCAGCCCATCCATCCCAGGCACCTTCCCTTTTCCCATCCTCCTAAGAGCGCTCTCAACCTCTTCTAGTGAGATCTGGGCCTCCATCACGTCTCTAATGTCCTCTGGCAACCGCCGGGACAAGTGTTCTAAAAACACGTTTCCCTGCTCTACATCTATTTCCCTTTCCTTAAATAAACCTTGGAAATGATCAGTTGTCACCCTGACCATTTCCTCTGGTTTACTTACTATACTACCATTTTCTTCCCTAACTCCCTTCATTACCTTCCTACTCTGTCTGGCCCTAACCGACTTAAAGAACATAGCGGAACAAGTCTCATTATGTTCTAGAAAGCCACTATGCGCACGCTCCAGGAAAGCTCGAGCCTTCTGCTCCTGCAGCTCCCTGAGCTGCGCCTTTAGGGCTGCGAATCTCTCCCAGTCAATCGACCCGCCGAGGTTGCCTGCCTCGTACTCGAGTTCAATTAACCTTTGGATACGATCCACCTCCCTCCTTTCCTCCCTTTTTTTCCTTCTACAATATCCTATTATAAAAGCCCTTATCCTCCCCTTGACTAAATCCCACCACTCTAACACCCCCTCGCACATGGACCGGAGGCCGTCAAGCCTCCGAAAGAAACAAAAAAATGCGTCAACGAAAGCCTGCTCCTCCAGTATATCCCGATCTAACTTCCAGTACCCCCTACCGAAGAGGCTGACTGGCGACCCCACCTGCAGGAACACCCCGTC